>NC_056733.1:1889900910-1890200910 GCF_019279795.1 Protopterus annectens | reverse complement strand
AGTTGCCTCCTAGCCTCCTTGTCATAATCTGGCCAGTTCATGACAACAACTGCCCCACCTTTGTCTGCAGAAATGATAACAATGTCCCTATTGTGCTGTAATTCAAAAATTGCCTGTTTTTCACAAAGTGACAAATTGTTGGGTTTAACGTCAGAGCCAGAATAGTGCAGATCTTTGAGAATGCTGCTCTGAAATTGATGTACAATAGGGTGCATTGGAGGAAGGTATTTAGATTTATGGTATACAAATTTATCATTATTGTATGATTCTGCCCCATCACCATACTGCAGCTTCAAGTTGAGAATTCTGCAAAAAGACATAACGTCTTGTGCCAAGACATCCTCAGATACCACAAAACCAGGAATAAAAGATAAACCTTTATTAAGGATGGACAAATGAGTTGGTGATAAAACAAAATTAGATAAGTTCAAAACATTAGCGTGTACATTCTGATTTATTTCTGTGTTACCAATTTCAACAGGCTTTGAATGTTCTCGATTTTTCTTGTGTTTCCTCCCCCCTCATTTATATTTCCCCCTAAAGGGATAAAACCCTGGACCCTCTTGGGGTTGGGTGAATCCGATGCTGGGAGTATGTCACTATCTGTGCAGGATGATGGGTCATCAGTGGATGAACCATTAGTTGTAGACCTTTTTCGTAGAATTGACCTAGATCTATTTCTTTTAGGGGTTTTGGCCGGATATGAATTAAATCTAACATGTTTCGTGGGATTAATGAAAGGGTTGGCCCCTTGGTAATCAAATTGGTCCCACTGGAACTTTTTGATTTTACGAGATTTAAGTTGCTCCTAAAGGCTTGTGAGATCATTTGCCACTTTAAGTATTTATTAAAAAATGTTTCACCCTAATAAAACTGGATGCCATTCCATTCTAGACTCTAAAGAAAAGAAATGGATTGTAAAACTAGGTGGATTGTTTCCACCTGGTCTTAATGAGCAATTCTGAAGATGAGCCAATAGTATGACAACTGTATGTATATAAACTGTAGCATTTGACTGTTTTGTTCCACACTGAAGAAGACTGTGTGTTGTTGCCAGCCGAAACCGGTCTGGTTATTTGTTCTTAGGTTACTACAAGAATTACAAAGCATCTTTGATCACAGTTTGCTGGCTCCGCTTGGTTTTTTGGATTTCACTTTATTTTTGGTGCCGTGCAATTGCCCACGAGCAGGAGGTCTGTTTTGAGTGTTGCACTGTTCATTACATCCTGCTGGGACCTGTGGATCCGATGCTGGCTGTATGATTACTCTACAGTCACTATTTTGTTTGTTTATTACTTTGGCTCGCTTTTTTGCTCTCTATGCCATTTGGATTATAGACTTTTATTACCTTCGGAGGACCTATTTCTACTTATCGGGACTGGTTGTATGATACTGGGAATTTTTCAAGTTTATATCAACATACAGCGTGTTGTAGCTGACGAGCTGATGAGCTAGCTGGACGTTTTTGCATTATCAGTGTCTCACCCTTGGAAATACTATCTTCTTTCATCCCTAAGGTACTGTTTTTTTGCAAAACCTTTTTTGTAACTGTTGGATTACAGAACTTATGGCAGCATGGTCGCTGCAAATAGGTTCCGGTTCTACTACGGATGTATCTTTCCTTTTGGAACTGTGTATTTTTTGAAGTGGAGTTGGCATTTTTTACATTATGAAGCAATCAAGGGTCGCTTTCATTATGAATGTATCCTTTTTACATATAACGACATTAGATTATCTGTGTCAAGCAGCTTAACTGTAAATTACTGTGTCGCATGTGCATTTTTTGGTTCGCCATTTCATCAAGCTTGGACTTTATATTGGACGAATCACTGAATACTATCAACCTCACTTGCATGAGCAGTTACAACTGCTAGCAGCTTGGACTAAAATTTGGTCTATAGATTGATTTTTCGTTTTTTATTTTTTATTGCTTCATTTATTTTATTAATATTTCAGTTGTAAGCAACTATTCTTTGCAAATCCATCTATTTTTTAGTATGGAATATGGTAAAATACAGGAATGGTGTGTAACTATTTTTTGAATAAGTCTACAAGGCATATGATATCTAGCTAAATGGTACAGATTTGTGATCCTATATATGTTTAGAACTATTTTTGGCTAGTTTTTTTGCCAAGATTTGTCAGGTATAGGCATCGCCATTCTGATCTGGATTTATTCATAATATCCTTGGGTTCATTCAAGGGCCTGTTTGACAGAAGTGGTTTTGCTCACTCTGTCCCCACTGTGATTTAAATCATTTTTTACCAATACAGGTCATCAAGTGAATATACATAAGCAATGTTGCTTTATTATTTCTCCTTCTGATATTTTACTGTCTGATTGCTTTAATGACTACATATCCATGGCATATGGGAATATTGCATGCTAGTTTTTTTTTTCAGTGATATTTACCAACATATTGTTTTTTATATACCAGGTAACTCAGGTCATGGCAAATACCTGTTTAATCATCCCTTGGTATTGTAATTAACTCTGTCAGGGTCTTTACAACTTATTATTTTTACTGACCTACACTGTACCCCCTTATTCAGTTGATTTGGCATTGTTGATAGGTACTATGAAACAGGGCATTACAATTTGGTTTCTAATGGGGTTAGGATATATCAATCCCTTATTGTAGGGAATTTTTTATTATAGACACTTCTGGTCTGGTCTGGTCTATCAGCACCGATTGGAGCTGTTTGGGTTGGCTCCTTGGTTTTTAATGGACAATCAGAGGTCTGTGTTTGATTATTTGTGACATTAACATTTTTTTCTCTGGTTGGTTTCAACAACTACCACCTTAATATCAGATATATCCTTTATTACTGTGTGTTTCACCCTTAGAAACATCTTTTTTATATATATATATATATATATATAGTGGTGCAGCGGTTAACGTTGTCGCCTCACAGCAAGAGGTTCTCCGGTTCGATTCTCGGCTGGGGTGCCTTCTGTGTGGAGTTTGCATGTTCTCCCTGTGTTCACGTGGGTTTCCTCCGGGTACTCCGGTTTCCTCCCACATTCCAAAGACATGCATCTGGAGCATTTCTCCCCGGGCCTCCGCTGAAAACAGGCTCTGTGGAACCTAGTCGGACATTCCCGGTCAACAAATGTTAAATAAATAAATAAATACATAAAATAAATAAATAAATATATAGGGACCATTTTCCTTTTTTCAAGTCTAACAGGTCCACTCCTGACTGCTGCTCAATCTGGTAGCTTTTTTGTGAATTTTGGTTGTAGGGACGTAGCATATTAGACTGGCTTGGCATTGGCCTGGTCCTTTGGGCTACTATTGTTCCCTAAAAAATTTTTTTGGTATGGTCCTTGGGTACTGACATGGCAATCTTTATCCCTTTGGGTGAGGCCATTATTGTCAATTTCTCATTTGACATATTCATATAGCAAAATTTTGATCTCATAAATCATTATATTGGAATACTTCTAACTTTCAAATTATAATTCTACACGAATATGGACCTATTCAAATTTGTCACTGAATTATCAGCAGACAGAGAGGATCTCAAAGCATTTGGTCTTGGTCCAACCACAACCAGTGGCAGTTGTAGTGACCCCTTGGGGCCCGAATCATCTTGCAGTTTGGCCTTTGATAATCTCTATAAGCATCTGAAATCTTTAAGATCAAATGTATGGCACTCAAACCTCTTTAAGGCCTACATGGCCAAAGGCATCACCCCAAGGGGTCTTAGAATAAGAATACAACCTCATGTGGGGGAGCCTGATAAAGAGCTTAACAGCCAATGGGAAAACATACAACGACAAGCTACAATGTCATTTGTTGAAGCTCTGTCCAAATATCATGACATAATAATTAATAGGGAAATCACAACAGTAACTGAACTGTGTAATGCAGTACAAAAATTTGAGGGTGAAACATTTTTTAATAAATACTTAAACAAGTGGCAAATGATCTCACAAGCCTTGAGGAGCAACTTAAATCTTGTAAAATCAAAAAGTTCCAGTGGGACCAATTTGATTACCAAGGGGCCAACCCTTTCAGTAATCCCACGAAACATGTTAGATTTAATTCATATCCGGCCAAAACCCCTAAAAGAAATAGATCTAGGTCAATTCTATGAAAAAGGTCTACAACTAATGGTTCATCCACTGATGACCCATCATCCTGCACAGATAGTGACATACTCCCAGCATCGGATTCACCCAACCCCAAGAGGGTCCAGGGTTTTATCCCTTTAGGGGGAAATATAAACGAGGGGGGAGGAAACACAAGAAAAATCGAGAACATTCAGAGCCTGTTGAAATTGGTAACACAGAAATAAATCAGAATGTACACTCTAATGTTTTGAACTTATCTAATTTTGTTTTATCACCAACTCATTTGTCCATCCTTAATAAAGGTTTATCTTTTATTCCTGGTTTTGTGGTATCTGAGGATGTATTGGCACAAGACGTTATGTCTTTTTGTAGAATTCTCAACTTGAAGCTGCAGTATGGTGATGGGGCAGAATCATACAATAATGATAAATTTGTATACCATAAATCTAAATACCTTCCTCCAATGCACCCTATCGTACATCAATTTCAGAGCAGCATTCTCAAAGATCTGCACTATTCTGGCTCTGACGTTAAACCCAACAATTTGTCACTTTGTGAAAAACAGGCAATTTTTGAATTGCAGCACAATAGGGACATTGTTATCATTTCTGCAGACAAAGATGGGGCAGTTGTTGTCATGAACTGGCCAGATTATGACAAGGAGGCTAGGAGGCAACTAGCAGATAGATGATATTATGCTGAAATGTCTTTAAATCCCACTTATAGATTCAAGAAACAGATTGATGATTTTTTATCTTCTGCCAAGGATGCGGGCATTATCACCACTTCTGTGCTCCAACAACTGACTGTTCAAGATTCTGCAAACCAATACATCTATTTTTTACCAAAAATACACAAGGATCCAGTCCATCCACCAGGCAGACCAATATTTTCAGGCAGAGGGTACATTACGGAACCATTATCCATTTTTTTGACCAAGTATTTAAAGCCTTTATTATCATATGTTCATTCCTGTCTACAAGATACCACTGAATTTCTACAAATTATTTCAGACACCCAGTTGGAACCGGGTTGGCTAATGTGTACACTTGATGTTAATGCTTTATACACCAACATACCACACAAGGTAGGTTTGGAAGCCTTGACACATTGGCTCAATATGGCACACTTATATGAACCAGACTTTAATTCTTTTCTTGTTGGTCTTGCAGAACATGTCCTTACCAATAACGTCTTATTTTACCAGGATACTTGTTTTTGGCAGACCAAGGGCACAGCAATGGGGGCATCTTTTTCCCCCATATATGCTGACCTCTTTATGGCTTTTATTGAGGATCAAATTATTTGCAACAGCAGCCATAACATATATCTGGAAGAAATCGACATCTGGAGATGTTACTTGGATGATTGCTGGATGGTATGGAGGGCCGATGTCGAGTATTTAACCGAATACATTTCCTACTTGAATGACAACAAATGGGGTCTACAGTTCACAGCTAATTACCATGTAAGTACAATCACTTTTCTTGATGTTTTGATCAACAGACAACCTGACCATACTCTCAGTACACAGGTTTTCAGGAAGTACTCCGAATACAACATTGTCCTCCATGCATCAAGCTTTCATCCTCCCCATATTGCCAGGAACATCCCGAAATCTCAATTCATACATATGAGGCACATTTGTTCCCATGAAGAAACTTTTCAAGAACATAGACGGGTCCTTACAAACAGGTTCAGAGCCAGGGGATATCACATGGGACATGTTCTGCAATCCAGCAATTGAGCGAATACATTACCAAGGCAGGATTTGTTATCCTATAAATCACGGACTCATGACGAAGCACAGCCCATCAGATTTGTAACAACCTATGCCAGGAACTCAGACCTATTAATCAACAGCATCAACAGACATTGGAATATTTTACAATGTGATCCAGAATTAGTCAACCTAATACCGGATAGATGCCTATTTTCATTTCGTAAAGGTAAAAATCTGGCATCATGTTTTAACCACTATAAACACACACATGATACAGTGCATACCCATTCATTACAAACTACTTTGACCAGGGAACCTCTTGTTGGCTGCTTTCCTTGTGGCCATTGCATCAATTGTGACAAAATTATGAAATCTAAACAATTCATGAGTAGGAATTGTTCCAGGGTGTATGATATACATTTTTTTGCCAACTGCAGTAGTGATTGGCTAGTTTATTTGGCCACATGCAGTTGTGGGTCCTTCTACATTGGTCAAACGTCTCGCCCTCTCAGGCTAAGAATTTCTGAACACATAAGTAATATTAAAAACAAAAAAGTTAATAATGCTCTGTACAAACACAGTCTGACACACAAAACTGCTAAATTTACTTTTACAGTTATTGACATGGTCAAGGGTAATAAATCTAATAAAACCGGATGGCATTCCATTCTAGACTCTAAAGAAAAGAAATGGATTGTAAAACTAGGTGGATTGTTTCCACCTGGTCTTAATGAGCAATTCTGAAGATGAGCCAATAGTATGACAACTGTATGCATATAAACTGTAGCATTTGACTGTTTTGTTCCACACTGAAGAAGGCTGTGTGTTGTTGCCAGCCAAAACCTGTCTGGTTAATTGTTCTTATGTTACTACAAGAATTATAAAGCATCTTTGATCACAGTTTGCTGGCTCCACTTGGTTTTTTGAAAATCAGTGAGACTCATGAATCCTGAACCCAGAATGGCTCAGTGGAAGCCTAACTCAAGGCGATCCAGAAGGCTAAGGTGGAGGGGAGCTATCCTCTCCACTATTCAAGAGCCCATGCTTCCTCCTGCTGAAGGAGAGGATGACAGTGATGATGACTGGGGTTTCAGTGGGCTTTTTTATGAGGATGTTCAAGACCCCATGGGCTGTAATCTCAATGTAAATGCTCTGGAATTTGCTCCTTGTCATTTTGAGCAGTCCAGACCTAACAACAGACTAAGTAATGTTTCTGTGCCTCTTGCAGAACCTGATACTGATGGAGTCCCTGCAATGCAAACTTCAGAAAATAGTGCCGAGAATAGTCATACCGTTATGGAAAATGAAAGTGAAGTTATACAAGAGGAGATCTTAGAAGTAGACAATATGCCTACTGAAGAACTAGACATTGAATATGAGGTGAGTGATAAATCTTCTGAGCAAAATTCCTTAGCTGTCTCTTCTGAACCAAAACTGCAGAGACTGATTCAGCCCCCACAGAGACTTACCTATAACAGTTTGGGACATAGTACACAGGAACCTGTGACCACAGCTCATTGGAAGGTCTGCGTTCATAATCCCTATGCCTCCTACTCCAGTAGTGACACCCCATCCCAAGTTAAGCATAAGGCTGATTACCCTTGGTGGAATGTGCCTTTTGAATGCAAAAATAATGTTCAGTTGATGGTGCATTAGTGTTTATAAATAGTTTTTGCTAATCTACCTTTGACTTGGGGGCACCCAAGATTTTCAAGTGGGGGAGAGTGTAGCTCCCACTGTATTTCACGTAGAAGTAATAGACTGTAGTTTTTTTTCCATTACACCACAAGGTGGAGCTCTTTTTCAGGAATATAAAAGACTATTTCAAAAGTGAACGCGGATTCTGGAACGCTAGCTGAAGGAGGGAAGACGGAAACACGTAGCTGAATGGAAAAGGGCCTTGCAGCATGACTGGATTTTCTTTTCTAGTGCTTTAGGACAGGGAAGTGAAGTAGCAGATTGTGTCTGTCTCTGACTGAAATCCTGGATGATGATATTTTGTGGAATAAGGAGAGAAGTCTGAAACAAGTAGCTCCATGTTTGTTATTATTCAGCAAGAAAAGGAGTTCCCTTGGACCTAGTACTGAAAAGCCATAGATGATTACCAGAGTTCTGGTAGGTGATTTTCTACTTTTCTCATCAGATGAACCACTGTGCCTGGTCACTAGGATATTCTCAATGGAGTGGTGAGAGGCTCTGGCCATCATTTTATATTTTTATAAGATTGTGGTTTCCCTCCAAATGCTTTATGGATTACAAATAACGGGGATCCATATGACCTCCAACTTGGGCCCAATCATGCCAGCAGTAAGACTGTAAATAGTCACTGGCCAGTGAACAGGGTATAATAGAGTGTTTCATAGTTGGTCTGTTTAGAATTGATCAAGGGGGTAGAGGGTGTTAGTACTGCTGAATGACATTGCATTCTCCCATATTTGTATTGTGGCACTATAAATCTTAATTGTTCAATGATAATTCATTTTGCCATGTTAGTACTGCTGCCTTAAAGAATCTTTACTTCTCAATAACATTGTATTTTCTCATATTTGTATTGTTACATTGTAAATCCTCATTGTTCAATGACATTGCATTTTGCTCATGTTAGTACTGCTGTCTTCAAGAATTTTGCTGCTCAATAACATTGCATTTTCTCATATCTGTATTACTGTATTATGACTCTTTTATTGCATAAGGACATTGCATTTTTCCCATGTTTGTATTGCTGCACTATAGAGCTTTACTGCTCATTGATATTGCCTTCTTTGTGCATGTTTAAATGTCAAGACTTTCTTCTGTTGAGTTCTGGGGTAGAAGGTGAATGTATGTTTTATTGCATGCATATCTCACCTTGTTTTACTGCTAACTGGTGCACTGTTGAAGTAATTTGTTTATGGTTGTTTTATTGCCTTTTTAAACTAGATGTGTCACCTAGAATAAAATCTGTCCCTCTTGCCACCTTGGTGTGTTGGGCCTATAGGGGTGTCACCAGAGTCAGGTAGGAAGGAACCCATATCTCTTCAGCTACACCTGTGGGTGAGCTACAGGAAAAAGAAACAGAAATAGAGCCAGTTGGTTGCCTCTTTCCTGAAAGACATAGAGAGCTATCCTATGGCTGAGCAAACCCTGTTCAAGTGGTTATTTCATTCTGTTTCATTTTTACTGTGATAAATATAAAATCACATGAGACAATCCTCATAAAGCACATTCCACTAGGGGTGTGGCCATTTCTGCTTACTTCATGAATGTCCCCGGACTAGAAACAGTGGTGTGGATTTTTGCACACACCTTTAGAAACATTACAAACTGGATATCCAGTGCAAAAGGAGAACAAGTTTCAGCAGAGGTGTACTTTTATGAAACATTGTCGAGTTTAGCTTTCTTATTGCATAAATGATGACCAGGAATCAGCCTGCATGCACAGACTTACTGCAAGATGATTATCTGTAAGTAAAGCAGGACAGTTGTGTGAGGTAAAATAACAGAAAACAAAGGAGAGAAAAGTTATCTTCTCTGTATGACCTCTCTACCGATACCACTTGCTTCTGTCATCTACTGTGTTGTTACCATACATTTATCATTCCTTTACTGAATGCATATTATCTGGACTTAATATACTCTCTACAAGATTCTTTTTCAACCTTTGCACCAAAGAGAATATGTCCCAAAGCATAAACAGATAAGGCAGTGATGAAAACAGTGTACTCACCAAGAGTAATCAAGGATTACAGACAGAAATAGGAAAAACATTACAAATAAGTAAATAAAAATAACTGTACATTGTCATATTTGTAAGAATCTTTTCTTACATGACAACTCATTTAGGTAGTTGCAGTGGAGGAAGTATTTATATGTTGACATTTCCTTCAGATAATAATTGAAATTAGTCATGTTTTTTTTTCAAACGTCACAGTTCCTAATCTCTAGATATAAGAGGTCCCGAAGTTGGGGATGATAACAGAAAAGGCACAATAATTAGTTCATATGGTTTTGCATGATATGTGTTCTAATGGCATGCAACCTTATAGAGTAAAGGACTTGTCTAGATCTTAGCTTAGAGGTAACATATAGAGAATGTATCCTTCACATCATTAAAAACACACATGGTAGGAAAACGTCAGACCATTTTGTTAACTGGAAGCCACCTGGTCCTATTCAGCATAATGGAATAATTTATCTTCTGACTTTGAGTAGAACAAACCTGATAACCAGCAGGCCATGTGAATTTTTTTAGATGATGTACTGGCAATTAGCACATTCCATGTTCTGAGTGGATTTGTGAGGTACATTTTCCAGTGGCTGCATTGGAGTAAGATGTAAGGGACGTGGATAGTTTCCAGCAACCAAAGAGTTTTTTATTGATTTATTATTTTTATTAATCTGCTTTTAAGCCAATTAATGACATCTTATTCAATGCCTAAGGATGACAGAGAGTCCATTACAACATTATGGTTTACTAAATCAATGTTTTGGTAAAGTCTATAAAATGTGTTTGTAATGAACCCCTATTCACAGCAGAAACGAAATCGATAATGGTCAACAAAGCACTCTGAATGCTTGCTGACTTGTAGAAAAAAAGAAGACACCTCATTCCTCTCATGTTTTACATCCTAAGACAGTCTGTACTTCACTAATAAACAAGATTCTTTAGTAATTGTTTTCCATGGAGGGTAGGAAGGAAATTGGTCAGTAATCAGTAGCATTTGAAGTGGCAGATTTTAGAAGGGGAATTACTAGAAATGATTTCATACTGGAAAGAATGGTACCCTTTTTTCTAAGTTCTTTTTTTCTTCTCTGTGAATATTTAACATCAAGTCCTCTACGCACTGGACTCAAGTCATTTTCTGCGGGAGTGGGACACATCTGTGCCTGAGCATGAACTGACTTGAGAGGCTGTTATCTGAAGAGCCACTCAGGATTTTGTGCTCCTACTGATACTTAGGTCTTCTGTTCAGCTGCTGGTGGAGGGTGTCTTCATCCCTATAGCTTGAAGATGTGGCTTCATCTCCTTAAGATCAGAGCAGTTTGTATTTCAGGGGTGACCATAACTATTCTCATACCAAAGAACCAATGACCCTGCTCACCCTTGCATTCCTGAGAGCATTATTTGTGTCAGTGTTTCTGTAATGGCTCTAACCCCACCATGATAGCTGATATGAGCACCTGTATCACTGTTGGGACCTTCTTTTCCCTCCCTCAGTTTATTCCCACTTTTACAAAAATGTCCCATGGGCTGCTATTACTTGCAAGTACTAAGTTCACACCCTCCTGGTAATGGCTTCTGTCAAATCTCCACTTGCATGGAGCAGCTTAGCCACAGGACCTTCCTTCTCCACAGGATGAAAGAACCATAAACTGTACATTTCCCATCCTCCCACCCAACTGTATCAGTGCCCAAGTCACTATTCAAACTCAGGTCATGAGTATCACAGTCAGTGCTTTACCAATCTGTCCTACAGTGCAAGATGGAAGGAATGCTACTTTGATAAAGAGATAGATTAAAGGAGGGACAAAGGGAGGGGTCTACTGATGAAATTTTTCCACAGCTTAAGGAGCCATGTGAAAAATCCATTGTTCCCTGTATCCCCATGATCAAGAAGAGCATTCAAAATTTTAGTGATCTGCTTTAAACACATTTTATTAAAGTGAAACTAGGAGAGATACAGTTTGTAGATGCAGTATGGGTCAACCTTAATAATGAGAAATTTTCTATGGAGTATATTTAAATTCCCATTGTTAAAATCTTCAAGTAGCAGAAATGTATCAGAGAATGGTGATATTATAGATCAGTTAGAGTTAATGGTAACTTTATTTACATCCCTTGAGTTGGATGGCTGTTTGGATTGTTTTTCCTAGTGAAGGAAAGTGCTTTAAATTCCCTAATGGCCTTCTTGGCTTCATTCTTTCATGTGGTAAATTTATGTCTAGTTACAGGAGTCTCAGGCTTCATCCTTGCATTTCAGATGATGATAATGAAGGTAATTGTCCATCTAGACTTCTCTTTCATCTTTATTGTTTCTGGTAAAGGTGTGAAAGAGCTTATTTTGAAGATTTTGAATCAAGTCAGTCTGTAGAAGCCACTATCCAAACAGAAGCACCAATAAATAGGGAACCTGTGAGCTTCAAGAAGCTCTGAATTCAAAGCACATACCTCATACAGAGGTCTTAGAGCTGAAAGTCAAATAAATTGGTGGAATATTTTATTATTGTAGCAATAAAACTAATTAACTAGAATGTGGTCACAAAGAAATAAGGGAACAGTAGCAAAAGCATGAATTTTAGTGAGAATCTGGAGTATTTACTAGAGATAATTAGGCCATGTGGGCTCATAGACAAGTTTGTAAGACCAAGGTGTGCTCGTCTAAACCTTTTTGGACTGAGAATGTATCATCAGCATCCCCAAGAAGAAGAAGAAGTAGAAGTAGTGTATTTTATGAATAATGTATGGGAACAGGTCATGCAGGGGCTTATGAAACCATTCAGACTGACAGCTATTGGAAGGTACTCAAAAGCAGTTATAAATCTTGTTTAGTTTTTTAATTAGTATTTGATGAACTAGCCATTTAGGAGAAAAGTCATCTACATTTGAAGAGGCTCCTGACATTCAGGTACAGGTGGCATCCATAAAGTAGACAATGAGCACGTCTAATCAAAATCCTTCATCAGTCAGTCCATAAGGAATTAAACAAGAATGGAGAAAGCCAGTTTTATTGCTATCATGTGATTCACTGTTGTCTGCACTGCATAAGCATCACTGAAGGTGCTTATATAAAGCACTGAAGTGTGTGCTTATTGATAGTAGTTATAATCGGGCCTTATACTAACACACTTCAGAATGACATAATTGGCACTGCCTTGTGAATTGGGGTATACTAATATATAAAAATGTCAGGATCTGATGCCACAAAAGTCTGGAAAACAAGTACATAAGGGCTGGCTACAAAGATAGTCTCTGATACCCCCTGACCCTGTTCCCCATCCTAGCATCAGGGAAATACTAAATTACATTTATTTACATCAGGTATGAAAATAGTTCTAGAATGTACCATAATTATTATGTGGTATTGAAGTAAGATGTACTCATACTTGGTTCTTGCAAGGCTGCCTTCCATGTGGAGTCTGCTTCTTTTCCCTCTGATTATATGTTTTTCTTTCTCTGGTTACTTCTTGGAACTCCAGTTTCCTTAGCCTTTAATTATCAAAGCATAATTAATAGTGAGCAATAAAAGCAAATAATAGGGAATTTAAAATCACATCACAAATCACTTGATAAAAATTCAGCAGAGGCATTTAAAACTTCAGCATTCTGAAATCAGTGCACCTGCAGCTTGTTGCATTTTTGTTTTGGAAATATATACTCATCCAGTCTCTCCTCTCTAGAAACCACATTATTATGCTTCCTACTTTGAATGCTGCGCTTTGGTGAACAAAGCTCATAGGGTGAGTTCTACTGCAGTTCCATACTCTTGGTGAGCAATTTAAGACCTATTGGTCACTGAGACACTTGATGCTCCAAATCGCATACTGGAACTAACAGAAGCTCATGTAGTCCTCTGGTTTTAGAATTTAGGAATTGATAGTCTGAGTGTACTGAAAGGAGGAAGTTACTCCACAGGCATGTGAGTCTTTCAGATGCAAAGCTACCATGTTTTCTGGTATGGTTATATTAATTTTTATTGTGGTTAAGTGTCCTCTTGTACTGAGGAGGTCACTGGGGGCTATTCTATGGTTTCAAATAGCAATGGCTGTTTTGACAGTATATCAGGCATAGGTCTCCATAAAGAAAGTGGTAAGATACAGGGAAGGAAGAGAACTGATCTATTGTTTAGCTACAAAACAAGGCCTGAAGCCCTTAAGTTCTCTTTGTGATGAAACTTTGTACCTTCTCCAATTGTACCAAATGGAATATGAGCAGGTTACAGAACAGGTGCAGTTTTTTTACTGTTAAAAATCCAAAAGGTGTTGTCTGCACATGTTGGATTTTTTAACAGACTTTTAATAAATCTCACAGCACAAAACGATGTGGGTTAAACTTATTTTATTTTAAGTGGTCAGAAGGTTTTGACTCTATCGTTGGCATACTATGTGAGCTGTGCCTATTGGTTTATTAGTTTTCTACTTGGACTGAATGGACACATATTACTATTTGGTGGTTTCAGTGGATAATGTTTTAAGGCTTTGTACACTCTTTTCTTTTTTATAATTTGATTTTGTAACTCCAACATTTAAGTTTGTTGCAAAATTTTCTACTAAATATTGTCACATGCAGATTAATTTTGTGGCTCTGTTGTTAAACATGTGTTGCCATGAATGTTTTAACAAAACTCATAACCAAAACAGTAACTGGAATGTTGTCATCCTCTGATTGTTTACCTACCACCTGGCAGGCATATCTGTGAAATAAGAGTGCCCATTAACCCATAGGGTCAAGAGACTGCTCTCCATCTTCAGCTGCTCCCTACTTTCACCATTTTACCAAATCATTGACATACTCCCACCCAGTAGTCAATAATGTACAGAGAGACCTTACAGATGACACCTATAGGTTCCACCCTTCCCATTATCAATTTTTGTAATATGTGACACTGTTATACAAGTTACAATCCTGGGTTATCTGTTACAGCCCTTCTCATGTCCCAACAACATTTCAAGCCCATATACCTTTTTCAGTCCCCAGTTTCCATGACACAGAACTTTGCATTGGTGGGTACCTGTCCTATCAGTGCCTGCTCCCTAAAATGCAGAAAGCTGCAACTTTTAAAGTGCAACCCTGGATGAAAAAATGAGCAACAAAAGCTCATTCTGTCCATGTTAGCATTCTGTTTCATCAAGCCTGTGATGCCCATGCACTGGCCCAGTAATCAAGGAGACTCAATCCTCACCACTAGCATCAGTGAGGGGTGTGCACATTGGGAAGGATAACAAGTGCACACACAGTAAGGTACAATTTCTCTTAAGAACATGCAGAGATCACAGTCAGTCTGGGGATGTTTTCTCCCTTTCTCTCCAGATCCCCAATAACACTCCCCACTGGCACAGCTATAGGGTTCAGATCCCAGCTGAGTAGTCAAGCCAAAACCTCCAGTACCCTCTCTGTCCAACCAGTGCTTCATGTCCCTGCCCAAGTAGCTGACACACACACACTTTGAGGTTTGGTTTATATACAAACACACACACACACTCCTGGGGAAGGCTGGCACAGGTTCTCCAGCTATGCCCACGCCTGCCAGGCTATAAGATAGTAATCACTGCCACCTACTCTTATCAGCTACTAATACTGACCTTCCCAAAGGGTGACCAATTTCACTGTATAATATTACTGTTATCCAAATAGTAAGTGTGACCCAGGGCTAAAGCTATTGGAGTGGCTTGGACAGTATCAACAAATACATCCTATGTGCTCTAAGAGCTTAAATTATCTCTACACAAAACAGCCACAGTTGAAAGGTTTAAAATATTTAATAATAAATAATAAAACCACAAGACACATCTTACTACTTCAACACAATGACATTACAGAGTTCAGAAATCACAGGAAAATGCTTTAAAATAATACTGTAAAATAGTCTGACATAAATATAGAAAACAGCTAGACTAATCTGGCTATTTCTATCTATCTCTAAGAGAAATCACTGTTCTAAATAAATATCTTACTTTCAGAGCAAAAGCAGAGTGCTGGTGAGTTGATGTGTTCAGGTTCAGACAAAATCTAAAATGCTCAAATCGTTCTCTCTGAGAAAGAATTAAATTGATAAACACCCACTACTGCTGAGTCATTTCACGTTACATCATTTTATCACTTCTTTAGTTCCCAGGTTAACAAAAACTCAAAATTTACATTTCTTAGTAAGCTACACCTGGCCAGGAAGCCACAGCAATAAACGACATTATACATGTAAAACCTTAGTAATTATCTCTTAAATCAAGACAATAGAAAGAATTTACTGTAGGGCCGCAGTGGTGCAGCAGTTAGCATTGTCGCCTCACAGCAAGAGGTTCTCCTGTTCGATTCTCAGCTGGAGCACCTTCTGTGTGGAGTCTGCATGTCCTCCCCATGGTTGAGTGACTTAAAGACATGCAGGTAGGTGTGTGCATGAATGGGTGTGCCTTTTTTGAAGGTTGGGCGTCGGGCTGGCAACTCGGCACCATAAAAATCCACTGCCAATTATTAGCAGACTGGAGTTCTGCTGTGGAGACCCCTAACCGGGAAAAGCAGAAAGACTTTAAGAAAGAATTTCCTGTCCCAGACATCCTGTCTCTGAGCTTGAGATCAAACAGTCATACAATGCTTGACTTATCAGCTTTCTTCCAGCAGAGTGCACTGTGTTTGCATTTTTGATGCTCAGTACAACATATAGTTTAATCACAACATATAGTTCTCTTTACATTTGTAAACCAAGCTTGTGGATTGTATTAATATATACAATAACATATAATTATTTACAAAATTCTATCTAGCTAGGCTGGGAGCCCTCACATATCCCCCCTCCCCCCAGAACTCGTTAGTTTTTCAAGTGTCCCTTGAGAAACGTTGCTTGAAAGGGTTAGGTCTATCTGGGTTTACATTACCACATTCTCTGTCTTGAGACCCCATCTGCATTGGCATTGCTAATCCCACTGCGGTGCTGCACTGACATAGCATATGCTTGAAACCCTAAGTTCCATTTTAACAACTTGTCATTTTCCTGGCTGGCTCAATGTAACCATGTTAGGGGATTGTGATCTGTAACTACACTGAATTTCCTTCCATACAGATACGGCTGATGTTTCTTCAGTGCCCACACTATGGCTAGACATTCATTTTCTACAGCTGCATAGCATTCCTCCCTGGGTTGAAGCTTATGACTGAGATAAACCACGAGGTGCTCTTCTCCTTCTGAAGAACTCTGGTTAAGTACAGCCTCCACCCCATGGTTCAAAACATCCACCTGCACAACAAATTATTTGCTGTAATCTGAACTGGCTAACACAGGGGGCCCTCCCAAAGTTTCTTTAAGCTTCTGGAATGCCTGCTTATATGCTGGGGTCTACACTACCTCATCAGGCCTGTTTTTCCTTACCAGGTCTGTGAGGGGAGCAGCTATGGTAGTATAACTGGGGATGAACTTTCTGTAGTACCCTGCTGTTCCTAAGAATGCCCTCACCTGCTTTGTGGTAACAGGTGCAGGCCATGCCTGAATGGCTTCCACTTTGGCAGGTTTTGCCCTGATCTTACCACTCCCCACTCTATGTCACAGATGGGAGACCTCTGCCATACCCACCTGACATTTGCTCAGCTTAGTGGTCAACCCTGCCCTCTGTAGTTTGCCCAGCACCTCCCTGACATGTTGAAGGTGCTCTTGCCATGAATGGCTGTAGATGGCAATATCATCTAGGTAAGCAAGGTGAGACCCTCCTGATTCTGCTAGGATATGATCTACCAGCCTCTAAACTTTCCTGGGGCATTTTTCATCCCAAAGGGCATCTTTCTGAACTCATACAAGCCAAAACGAGTCAAAAAGGCTGACCTTTCTCTAGCAATGGGAGTCAAGGGCATCTGCCAGTAACCCTTGGTAAGATCAATGGTGGTAAGATACTTAGCTCCACCAAGCCGCTCTAGGGCTTCATCTGAACTAGGCATGGGGTAAGCATCTGACTCTGTGTGACTATTTAATTTCCCGTAGTCCACACAGAACCTGGTGCTGCCATCCTTCTTTGGCACCAGCACCATTGGGGATTCCCAGGGACTGTTTGAGTCTTTAATTACCCCTAGTTCCAACAGTTCCTGTATCTCCTCCCTCAGAGTCTGTTTGACTCTCTCAGGCACCCTGTAAGGGGCCTGCCTAACAGGCCTTTGGGGTCCTGTATCCACCTGGTGCTGCACCAGGTGGGTGCACCCTGGTTTCCCCAGTTAACATGTCCCCAAACTCCTGTAACACTGCTCAGATTTTTCAAACCTGGGTAGGAGATAGCTGCTGGGGCATTGCTACCCTTTCCACTTAAGTATCAGTCTGAGCCTCACTGAGAAGATCAGTCACCAAATCTCCCTCAGACTTCTCCTGCAATCCACTGCAAATACTCACACAAGGGCCTCCCTATTGTGGTAAGGTTTCATCATGTTAACATGGTACATTTTGTGCCCCTGCCTCCTGCCTAGCAGTTTTACCATGTAGGTAACATCACTTCCCTTTCTTGCCACCATATAGGGTCCCTCCTAAGCTGCTTGCAGCTTGTTGCGTCTGACAGGAATAAGAACCATTACTTGCTGCCCTACAGCATACTCTCTAGCTCGAGCATTCCTGTCATACCAGACCTTTTTCTGTTGTTGGGCTTATGCCAGGTTCACCTGGGCCAAGCCCATGAGTTCCCTGAGCCTTGTCCTCAGATTTAGGACATATGCCATAACAGACTTCTTGTCAGATTCACACTCACCTTCCCATTAATCACAAATGAAATCTAGAGGCTCCCTCACCCTATGCCCATACAGCAAATCAAAGGGTGAAAAACCTGTGGATTCCTGGGGAACCTCTCTGCAAACAAATAAAAGATGGGGCAAATATTTGTCCCAATCCCTCTTAAACTGGTCTGCAAATGCTTGTAGCATGGACGTGAGTGTAGAGTTTAACCTCTCAACAGGACCATTCTTCTGGGGATGGTAGGGGATGGTCTTTAGGTGCTTCACCACACAGTACTTCCACAGACAAACCAGTAGATCTGACATGAAATTGGCACCTCTGTCAGGCAGTATTTCTTTTGAGAAACCTACCCTTCTGAAAATCTCTAACAAAGCATTTGCCACCTTTTATGCCTTAATGGAGGACAAAGCCACTGCCTCAGGGTATCTTTTAGCATAATCTACTACTACTAGGATATCCTTTTTCCCTGTAGAACTTGGGGTACTCAGAGTCCCCACAATATCCATAGCTAACCTATGAAATGGCTCCTCAATCACAGGCAATAGCAACAAAGGAGCTCTCACCTTGTCTCCTTCCTTGCCTATCTGTTGGCACTGCTCACAGGTCTTGCTGTCCCATGTTACATCTCTGGAAATTCCAGGTCAATAGAAGGTCTACATAATACGTCTCTTTGTAAGTTTTATGTCCATGTGACCTGCAAAGTGAGAATCATGGGCTATGGCTAGAAGTGCCAGATGGTAGGCTCTAGGCACTACCAACTGCTGTATTCTCTCACCTTCTAGCCATCCCTCAGGGGTCCACTCTCTATACAGTAACCCTTCGTCCCAATATACAGATTCCCCCTTACTTTGAGAATCAGGTGCCTCACTAGCTACCTGCCTCAGGTCTTGCAATGTGGGGTCTGAGAGCTGAGCCCGTCTCAACTCTCTCTTTGTAACCCTTCCCAGCTCCCCTTCCACAGGAAGTCTGGCATCCACTGAGAGCGGTGCCTCACTGTCAGCCTGGGTACTACTACTCAACTCTACCTTTGCAGTCACTCTGTCTAAGGGAACATCAGTACCCACAAGCAGCTGTGGCTCACCTTCAGTCTCACTGCTACAGGGCAGCTCCTTCTCTGAAGTAAACACCTCACCAGTCCTGGCTACAAGTATGCAGTCTGACTGGGTCTCCCCCAGGCTACCAGACCAACATGCTTGTCTCCTAGCCTGACTAAGTGTAACTGCATTAACACATGGTACTGCCTCATCAAAATCATTCTCTATCAGGACATCTGCAGGATGGTAGTTTGTTACTCCTGTTGTTTCAAGACAACCTACTATTGGAATTTTGTCCTTCCTAATTACTGGCTCCCTCACCTTTTGTTTCCCACCTTGCCTCTGTGACATCTATATGCCACATGGCCCCACTGGTTGCATTCAAAACATGTAACCCTAGGTCCTGGACATGTACCTGGACTAGTGGCATCCCCTGCTACTGGCAGATTCTGTTAGGGCAGTCTGGGCTGCCCACCATGGGTTCCTTTAGACCCATGAGCAGCACTGTGTATCCCTTTCCTGTGCAGGGATGCCCTGCTTGCTAGGTATAGGTCTCCCTTATTCCCCAACTCATCTGAAGTAGAACATTGTCTATCAGCAAACCAGATCCTTATGTCCTCAGGCAAAGAGCTAAGGGCTTGTTCCCTTGCCAAAAGGTCTGTCATCCCTTCAAAAGTGGTGTCCTGACATTCACTCACCCACCTATGAAAACAGATGCTCAGTTCAGCAACATATTCACACACACTTTCATCTGCCTTGTGTCCATGCTCACAAAACTTTTTCCTATAAGTTTCAGGTGTTAGCTTAACAAATTCTAACAAAGAATTCTTTATAGGATTATAGTTAAAACAGTCAATGTCAGATAATTTGGAAAGTACATTTACAGTTTTACCATGGAGTAAGGGGGTCAGGAACCATACCCAGAGCCTTTGGTCAACATCATACTGTTTATATACCCTCTCAAGCATATGAATGAAACTATCAAAATTATCCCCCTCTGTAAACTGTGGAATAAATTTACTGACATTTGTTGCTTCTGGGGTCCAGTTACACCCTTCCCCATTAATTCCATGACTCTAGCGAAGAGTCAGCATCTCCTTTTCATGCTGCCTCTGCCTCTCCTTCTCCACAGCTTCCATTTCCAGATGCCTGGCCTCCAACTCAAGTCTCTTTAGCTCCAGATGGATTTCTAAGCCCTTTGCAGAAATGTTGAGCTGTCCATTCCCTGAGTGTTATACATCTCCACGGCCAGTCTGATCATCCTCCTTATTGCTGTTTTCTGATGCAGCTGTGACTAAAGCTGCAATCATGTCTGCCTTAGTCAGGTTTACATGTACCATTCCTTTAGTTTGGCACATCTCAGTCAAGTGGCTTCTTGTCAGCTTGCCATACTCCTTTGCTGACATGATTACCTGCTCTCCCTGACTAACTAAGCTAACAGAAGAAATAAAACAATTGTGATCTGAACTCTGATTATTCACTGTGTGGCTGATTTAGAGTACAAAAACACCTTCAGTGATCACTTTGCACAAGCTATAGGAATTCACTATCCACACCACTACAAGCCAATTAGTATGTGATGTGGCTAACTCACTACTATCAAACAATTAATATTTGATGTGGATATCCCACCACTGCCAACAAGTAATATGTGATGCCCATGCACTGGCCCAGTAATCAAGGAGCCTCAATCCTCACCACTAGCATCAGTCAGAGGTGTGCACATTGGGAAGGATAACAAGTACCCACACAGTAAGGTACAATTTCCCTTAAGAGCACACAGAGCTCACAGTCAGTCTGGGGCTGGTTTCTCCCTTTCTCTCCAGATTCCCAATAAGACTCCCCACTAGCACAGCTATAGGGTTCAGATCCCAGCCGAGTAGTCAAGCCAAAACCTCCAGTACCCTCTCTGTCCAACCAGTGCTTCGTGTCCCTGCCCAAGTAGCTGACACACACACACTTTGAGATTTGGTTTATATACAAACACACAGACACTCCTGGGGAAGGCTGGCACAGGTTCTTCAGCTATGCCCCCTCCTGCCAGGCTATAAGGTAGTAATCACTGCCACCAACTACTCTTATCAGCTACTAATAAGGTGCTTCCCAAAGGGTAACCAATTTCACTGTGTAATATTGCTGTTATCCAAATAGTAAGTGTGACCCAGGGTTAAAGTTATTGGAGTGGCTTGGGCAGTATCACCGAATACATGCAATGTACTCTAAGAGTTTAAATTATCTCTACACAAAACAACCACAGTTGAAAGGTTTAAAATATTTAATAATAAACAATAAAACCAAAAGACACATCTTGTTACTTCAACACAATGATATTACAGAGTTCAGAAATCACAGGAAAATGCTTTAAAATAATACTGTAGAGTAGTCTGACATAAATATAGAAAACAGCTGGACTAATCTGGCTATTTCTATCTCTGAGAGAAATTTCTGTTCTAAATAAATATCTTACTTACATAGCAAAGGCAGAGTGCTAGTGAGTTGGCGTGTTCAGGTTCAGACAAAATTCAAAATACTCAAATCTTTATCTCTGAGAAAGTCTTAAATTGATAAACACCCAGTACTATTGAGTCATTTCACACTACATCATTTTTATCATTTCTTTAGTTCCCAGGATAACAGAAACTCAGAATTTACATTTCTTAGTAAGCTACACCTGGCCAGGAAGCCACAGCAATAAAAGACATTATACATGTAAAACCTTAGTAATTATCTCTTAAATCAAGACAATAGAAAGAATTACCTGTCCCAGACATCCTGTCTCCGAGCTTGATATCAGTCATGCAATGCTTGACTTAGCTTTCTTCCAGCAGAGTGCGCTGTGGTTACATTTTTGAAGCTCAGTACAACATATAGTTTAATCACAACATATAGTTCTCTTTACATTTGCAAATCAAGCCTGTGGATTATATTAATATATACAATGACATAGAATTATTTACACAATTCTATCAAGCTAGGCTGGCAGCCTTCACAAAGCCTAACACTCATCTCACTTACACTGGGAGAGTCACAGTTCCTCATTCTTCTTAATACAGTATAATTCTGAAAGTTGCCCAAAACATCTGCATATTCTATTGAATGAGGAACAATCTGCATTCCAAAGCACAAATAAAAACAGCTCCTATCTACCAGGTGCACTGTAATTTTTCTATCCCAGTCTAAGCTATAGCTCTTCATAATTTAAACTGCATATGGGTAAGTTGTTGCCAAAAAATTAACAATGTGAACAGTATAACAAATGATAATTTAGGTGCTAAAATGAATACGGTAAGAGTTCAGATCAAAATAGTTCAAAATTATTAAACATAAGCAGTGTGTATAAAACTCCATCATAAAAGTTGATTCTATATTGGAAGTTAAAAAACATCCTTTGGGAAAGAAATGTACAATGGCTGAGCCATAATTCCTGAGTTATATCCAAAAGCTGTGCATTCAGAATATCTGTCTCCTTAGTACCTCAGTCACTTTCTTTTCACAACAACAGAAATATAAAACATAGGAATACACTTTTATTAGGCTTGTCCTGTACTGATACAGAATTTCCACACCCCATGGTCTAACTCCTACTACATATATAAGCAGCACCATAACACAGTTATGGTGATTTCATAATCCTTTCTGTTACCAGCATGCTTTTGACAGCACATTACTGAATTATTCAAATGATACTTTGTGAGGAAAGTATTAAATTGACTTGGTGAGGGGGAGGGGGAGTGTGAACCAGGTAAAGAAATCGTAATAGAGACTCCCTTCTATGCTTCTGGCACTTGGTGGATTAAGTGTCTTTCATTTTTAAGCAAATAGGCATTCGTCTCTTTTTCTGAACACATATCTGTAGGAGGAGAATTATTTCCTTTCTCTGTCTCTCTAGACACACACACACACACACACACACACACACACACACACACACACACACACACACACACACACACACACACACTCACACATTCACACTCAAACCCACACATCATGGGGCTGTCCAGGAATTGCAGATATGCATTAAGAATTTATCTTGCAGCACTTTATCACTAACGTTAATTCCAGACAATAATGAATATGAAAATGACTGCCCATGAAATATGCCTTCTGTTTTTAGCTAGAATCTGAAGTAATAAGTGTGGAGTAGATTTTTATGTCAAGCATCTAAGACACAATCCAGCTGGAGTACCTATACCTGAAAAATGTTTAATTCCACTATCAGTTTCAGATATTAGTTTGACATTTCCTGGGAAAACAAATACAGCGGTCATGTGCCTAGAGCCAATGTAAACTGCTTTCTTCATCTGTTACTCAGAGGTCTCTGGCAGTATCTGAGAAAAAGTTGCATCTTACTTTCTCAAACTTTTCTTATTTGTCATCTGAAAACACCCATCTGTCCATGGCTGCATTAGAAAGAAACTGATTCACACAATGATGACATTTCCTTGAGCATCCCTGGGGCCTACTTTACATTCAAACCATTTGGTCTGTTTCACAATATTTTCATTTTAAGTAGGGAATTAGGGCAGAGAGTTTTCACATGGTATGCCTTGTCTGACATCTTATGATACATACTTTGTATTCATGTAAACATACGCTCGTGCGTGTGCACACACACACACACACACACACACACACACACACACACACACACACACACACACACACACACACACATGCACTCCCATCTACATACACACACACACAAACACAGATGGTCTATTTCTCTCTTACTCCCTTATAGCAGCCTATCCATTTCCCATATATTAGCACTACATTTATAACTTTTTCTTGCTTTAGTGCCAAAAGCCTTAAAAGTGAAGAACATAAAATAAATATTCTTCTTATTTTTCCATATTTAACTGTTCTTTACAGTGCATTAAGAACAGTTCCATTGAGTTAGGGCTTACAAAACAATTCTGTTGCATGACAGATAGCATATGTGATACTGCTAACAGTTCCCCTGTGAGCCACTGTTCCTTTCCAAGCCACCAGTGTTGTGGCTCCAACCCTGAGGGGTATAACTGGAGAGATTAAGGAACAAATGGAGCAAAAGCAACAGCCACCGAGAGTATCTGGTGATCAGCTGCAGGGCACCCAAAAGCAGCCAAAAAGATGAATTCTCCTCAGTAATAATTAATCTATATAGCTAATTAAACTTAGCATTGTTTTACAACCAGATTGAGATTTTTTTTGTTTACTACAAGTTAATTACTCTACCCATTTTTATTCTCCTCGACTGCAGGTACAGTTACATTACATAACAGAAGAGAATACAAAAGCAAATCAGTTTTGCTCTGTTATACCCCATGGTGATTTTTGAATTAATGTCTAAACAGGTGTAATTCACTTTCAAAATGGATTCATACAACCTGCTTCAGTATAATGCATACATTAACTGCTTACCAGATAACAACTTGTTTAACCTGAAGATCAGAGCATAAGGAATCAAAGGCATTTTGAAAACAAGAAAGTTAAAATCATTGTGCAGGTATATAAAGGGTCCGCCAAGAAAGGCCACAGCAAAGCACATAAACTTCCTGTTTATCAATGATTCTGGAACTTGTGTAAACTACACCAGAAAAAAACATTAATGTTTCAGCACAATGGCTCAGGCATGTACAATGATACATTGTTTTTAATACAATCAAGAAAACAAGCCAGATTCTGCAAGGCTTAGGCAGAATGGATCAGTTT
Source organism: Protopterus annectens (assembly GCF_019279795.1). Lineage (NCBI taxonomy): Eukaryota > Metazoa > Chordata > Ceratodontiformes > Protopteridae > Protopterus > Protopterus annectens. The sequence goes on along the minus strand of NC_056733.1, from coordinate 1,890,175,983 downwards.
TTCTTTGATCTTTGTGGGTAATGTATGCAGTCATAAATAATTATTTAAATCACATTCTGGTCACTAGACTGTTCTTTTGACATAAAAGCCAGACAAGAAGCTCAGTTGTCTTGTGTTACTCAGCGTCTGTGGATATCAGCAGTGTTATCACGTCTGTTAGGCAGCCTCAGGACAAAGCAAGTGTGAAGTATTTGTAAATGTGTACTTACCTAACTCAGTTATCACATGACTTGGTGTTTAAGTATCATCCAGATATTTTATATTTCTGTCATCAGTGAATCTCAGCATCTGACTTTACTTACGATGTCATAATAATTTTTTAAACATGTTAACAGCACTGACCAGGAGGTTTCCATGGTAATAGCTGAGGTATACTGACAGCAAATACTACATGCTTAGGTTGCTCTTCAGTATCCATTTGCTTGAGTATGACTGCTCCATACATTGTTTCCTCATTCTTATATTTCTTCAGCATATAGTAGCAATGCCTTTGGTTCTGAACTGTATTCAAATTCGTGGTCTCTGAGATAGCAGCATCTTAAAGAGAAAGAGAGTATTTTTTTTCCTCAGAGTTGCAATGATATCAGAGTTAGAAAATAGCTTATTTTATTTATTTATCCTTTGCTGACTGGGTCAGTCTGACTAGGCTAGTGGTCTGTTTTCAAAAGCCCAAAAGTGATATTTATACCACTAGGAGACATTTGAGCAGGGCATCAGAGCACTTCCCAATATCTTTCTAATAGGTGTCATTGGATATTTTACACCCACCTGATTTACCAGCAATTCATACAGATGGGATCTCATCCAAAGTATAACATACTCATGGGTGAGGAACCCCCTTTATACTGCATTGCCAGCAATCCATTTAGTGGGTGTGGGAATAGAACACACATACATCTGCATCAGAAGAAAGAGCGCTACTTGTTGCACCACTGATACTGCTTCTCGCAATTTATTATAATAGTGTGTCCCTCCATCCAGGCTTCCTCTTTAAAGTCTTCTGCTTTTTTTCCTCAAAAAAACTTTCATCAGACACATCGTTAGTTTGTTTGTCTTATTCAAAACGTCCATTTGTTTTAAATTGCTGCACACCACTTACTTATCTTTCCATTATAATGTTGTGATACCACCATCTCCTGGTTTAAATCAGGATAATGTTTACCTCTCTTTAAATTTCATTAAATAATCACTTCCCAAAATGAGCTGTTTTATATTCATCTTCTGGCTTAAATTAGAATAAAGCTTTCCTCCCTTTTAATGTAAAATTTCATGGCCAAACTTAGCTTCTAGAATGGCTGTGTTATATTCTGTTCATAGCCCTATGATTTTGATTATTTCTGACAAATTCATGTTAATCTTTGTATATTATACATTAGAGAATGGGGAAGAACTTCACAGCTTTTTTGTTCCAGTTTTCTGGATAGCTGCTCCAGTGGCAAATAATATCTCAGACTAGATGTAAAGGTAATACTTGTGCACTTTCAAGCAGAACTTTCTCCATTTTAATTACATAAATACCAAACTGTAGCTCAGAGGACTTCCTTAAATAATATAAAATTCATGATTTATAAAACATTAGAACTTTCTCCAATCATTGCTTCAAGGCAATATAAAATTTTTTTAGAAAAAAAAAAAAAAGCTGTGGCATGAGAATATAGTACATGTTGTATGCTCAGTCACGGACCAATTAAAATATGTAGATCATAAAAAGCACAAAAAAAAAAAACAGCAGAGTTTGTAATGTTGATAAGTAGAAACTTAGGTGAAGAAAGATAAAGAAATCACTGAGGCCAGGCTCTGGATAGAACTTAAAAGAATTATACAAATGCATGTTAGCTGTCAGTCAAGGCCAGAAGCCAAAACAGCAGCTGCTGGTAGCAACAAGATTAGCCAGCATGATGAACCTTTCATTCATTAAAAATTTTACTGCTGGAATACTATGAACATAGTTTTTCAGAAACGACATTGGTCCTGTGGATAGGGAGAGAACCAACAGAGGTCCTACCATCTATGCAACAAACATTGCTTATCAAGTCAATAAAATAGTTTTTTGTTTAATGTACAACTACCAACATCACAGTCTTTCTAAAAATAAGTATATAACCTTTGTAAATATCATTTTTTGAGACTGCCCAAGTGTCTCAGGGTACATAAATAAGGGAGTGTGTAAAACACTTGTTTTAATGTATGCTGGCTGCATTTCCACAAGACTCAAACCTCAAACCACAAAGCATCTAAATAAACTCAATAATAGTTAGTAAATTCAAAGTGGGGGGTGCTGCAGAAAAAAATAATGAAGTGGGGGTAACTGAAATGGGTTGGGGCTATATTATGTTAAGTATGATCAAACAGCAGCTGAGGTCAGTCACTTTCATGCACAGATTGTCTCAGTGCCCACTCAGTATAGATAGCCACCTAATTGACTATATCCATTCAGATGTCCAATTGTGATCACACAGTAATAATAATAATCATAGCAGTAGCAGTAGAAATAGTTGTCACAGTAATCTATTTTACCTTGTTTTACTCAAAGACACAACAAAAGTCAGTCACTTTCATCCACAGATTGTCTCATTGTAAACTGGTTATAGCCAGTCTATTCATTGTGTACACCTCTGAAATCTGATTCTGTTCAAATGAATAAATAAGTATACGAGTAATGATCAAAGTAAGACATTTCAACCTGTTGCTATCCAATACATCTATAGACAACTTACTGTAAGCCCCCAAATACACACACACACACACACACACACACACACACACACACACACACACACACACACACACACACACACACAGCTCTCAATGATTTTCTAGAGGAATGAAATTTAAGGGAAGGCAGAAATTTAGCATTGTATACAGTAATGGTGTGAATGAAAGTTGTTAAAAAGAAAACCTATATAGGTTCATGGGTGTATACTGGGCTTACAATCACAAGGGCCTTTTTAAGCCTAGCCATGCATCCCAAATCTCTGACAAGTTCTGGTACCCTTGATAACTGTAAGCAAGGGCTTGTGAGCTGAACTATTTACAGTTTGCCTGTATCCATTAGAGATGTAGGTGCCAAACCAGGGCCACATTTCCTGCTTTCCATCCAATTGTCCAAATTACACTTGAACTGGGTCAGGGAGAAACTTTGTTTCACATGGATGGGGAGCCTGTTACAGAGAAGAGGTAGTTTCTGTGATACATACCTGTCTCTCCAGCAGGTCTTATTTATATTACAGGTAAGGTTTAAGTCTTTAGAAAGGTAATTCTGGTACTGTTTGTTTTGTGGATATGTAGAAGGTTCATCAGTTTGGGGGTAAGACAATGCCTTGTATGTCAGGCATAGATCTCCTCTCAACAGCCTGTAGGAGACAGAATATACAAGGACAGGGCCATGAAGTTGTCTGCACAGGACATTCCACTTAGACCCTGTATTCTTTTCATGAGGAACCACTGTGGACTTTCCATTTGTTGGATGTGCCTAGTTAGGTACATACCAAAGGGGGGCATTGTACTTATTGATACATCTGCTGAATTCCAAATACACCAGAACAATGACCTCTTTGGATCTAGACGTCATATCTTTGTTTATAAGTTGCACAACACAGAATGATTTCCTCACTACTGTAGACATGTGATTGTCAAAATATAGATTACTATCTATGTGTTCCCCCAAGTCCCTGACTACTGTATCAACTCTTAGGGGTATGTTGTCATTATGATAGTTACCAGGGGTAGATGACTTCCCAAAAGGTACTATTATGCAATTTTTAACATTTTGTTTTTATTTTAGTCCATGGCTCTGACACCAGTTATTGGTCTGTCTCAGGCCTTCCTGAGTCAGTGGGAGATTTTATGACTGTTCCTAATTTGCAATCATCTGCAAATTTAGTCAGCCAGAGGCCATCGACATTGGCCTTGACTTCAGAGAAGAAAATGCCAAAAGAAAAAATAAATATATATATATATATATATATATATATATATATATATATACATATATATATATATATATGTATATATATGTATATATATATATATATATATATATATATATATATAGAGAGAGAGAGAGAGAGAGCACATATCTATCTATCTATCTATCTATCTATCTATCTATCTATCTATCTATCTAATCTAAGCAACATATATCTATCCTCCTATTTCACTGTTGACTTGTTCATTATAATACAGATCCCCTGCCAAGAGCAGCCCAACATCCAGCCAGTATACCAAAGCCTTTAGGTTGCTTTAAGGTATACCATATGTCACATGTACTCTCCTCGCGAAGCATAAGGAATAAAGGTGATGTCTGGATGTACCATTCTCAGAACTTCTTTCCCACCACTCTAAATGCCATCTCTTAATTATTGGTCTGAATGTCTGTTCCATTGCTGGTTCACCAAACCATTTCAGATAAGTGCACCACTGGGATTTTTTGATCTATCTTTTTCTTTTGTATTGCTGCTTGTGGGGTTTCATGTTATGTAAGAAGGGTAAATGGCAGTGCGAGAGACATAATGACCATCATAAGCAGTGCTTATTTTATCTTGGTGCTTCCCATGAACATACATCTTGTTCACTTTGTCAGGTCTTTGTTCCTAAGACTCTCCATAGTTGACTTTCTTCTTTGGCTTTGTATTTGAATGCTCCTGTGGATGACAAACACTTGTTTGGTAAAGCTGCTGCTGATTTGTTTAAGTCTCTTCAATATAAGGGCAAAGTCTTGCAGGAACTTAAATATATTTCTGTTTCTCCTGTGGCTAAATTTCACAGAAATTACCCCAATAAGCCAGTTCCAAGCCTAAGAAGGGTGGGAAGTGGGGTCCTCCTGCTAAAGCTACCCAAACTTCAGTGTCACATAAGTCTCCCTTTCCTGACAAACCAGGTGCTGTCTGACTATCCTGTTCTTCTCAGCCACATACCTCTTTCTCTTCATCTTTTTCTTTATCTTACTATTTGGTTAAAGATTACTCAGGATTCCTGGGTTCTGTCTATTATCCACCTAGGGTATTCCATGGTCTGGAAATCTCTTCCTCAAATTTATGGGCATTCCTCAGACTCCTCAAAAACAGTTGCCTTTCTTTCCAGGGGTGCTTCAGGATCTTTTGACTTGGGGAACTATTCAGAAAGTTTAAATTTCCCAAAGGGGGAAGGGGTTTTACTCCAGAATGTTTTTGGTGCCCAGGACAGAGAGCACTTGGAGACCTATTCTGGACCTTTCTCGTCTAAACACTTTTCTGAAGGTCACCTTTTTTTGAATGTTGTCCCTTCAGACTTAGTTCCATCTTCTGCTTCCTCAGGCGTATCTGGTGTCTCTGGACCTCAAGGATGTTGATCTTCATATCCTGATTCATCCTCTTTTCAGGAAGTGTTTGTGCTTCTCTGTTGCTTCCTGGTATTTTCAACTCTCTGCTTTGTCCTTTGGCCTTTTAACCACCCCAGGGTATTCATCATGTGCCTTGCTCCTGTGATTGCTTTTTGTGGGCTAAGGGGGATCCAAGTCTTTCCCTATTTAGGTGACCTCCTTTTTCAGGCATCCTGTCTAGATACTTTGTTGCAAAATATTCACTTTACCCTCTCTCTTCTGCAGAGTCTGGGGTTCTCTATACATTTCAAAATGTGCTTTCTGAATTCTTCCCAGGATCATGACTTTCTGGGGTGCAGGATCCATACTGTTCCTATGCCAGCATCCCTGTCTCCTCCCAAGGCCCTAACTCTCATTTCCTTTTGTCAGTACCTTCTTCCTCTGACCTCAGTAACAGCAAGGGAATCTAAGAGCTCTGGTGTTCACAGCTTCCACCACTTCTATGTTCCCTTTTGCCAAACTCCACATGAGAAAATTTCAGTGGTTTCTAAAGTCAGTTTGGTTTCAGCATTCTCTCCCCCTCAAATTTTTAGTTCCACTTCTTGCAAGTCTCAAACAGGAACTTCAGTGGTAGATTCATCAGTTGACTCTCAATCTCAGGAGCTAATCACAGACATTTCAGACATGGGATGGGAAGCAGCTTTTGGCTTCCTAAAGGTGCAGGGACTCTGGTCACCTCATCAACAGAAAGACCACATCAGTGAGAGCTCTTCTGCTGGCTCTTCAGGCCTTTCATCCTCTCTTTTCCCCAGGACCTCTCAAGGTGTTTGCAGACAATATCACAGTGATGTGGTATGTCAATAAACAGAGGGGGACAAGGTCTTATCTTCTTTGCCGGTTATTACTCCTACTCTGGAAACTATCTGTTCAGTATCAAGTGACTCTTCAGGCAGTTTATATTCCTTCAGGTCAAAGCATTGTGGCAGAATCTCTGAGCAGGTTCATAATTCAATCCCATGAATGGATGCTTCACAGGGATGTGTTTCTGGACATTGTCCATCAGTAGCATACTTCTGAAATGGATCTGTTTGCTTCTCCTCTGAACAAACAACTTCCTGTATTTTGTACCAGAGTCCCAGGTACTCTGCTGTGGAAGGTGGATGCCCTCTCTCTTTTTCGTAGAAGGGGATGTTTCTTTATCCTTTCCCACCCCTTCCCTTGATTTCATAAATCCTGTTCAAAATACAACAGGATGCCTAAAAAATCTTTTTGATGACTCCCTTTTAGCTGAGACAGCATTGGTTCCCTCTTCTTCACAAGTTGCCTCACAGGGTGGACCTACTCACACTAAGCTAGGGATCGCTCACCGATCCCCACCTGTCCACTCTTCAGCTGACACTGTGGGTGACAGGATTTTGATTCCACAGGAACCTTTTTTTTCTGAGTATGTGCTTAGGGTCCTGAAGGGGGCCAGGAAACCCACTACTAGGAAATCCTACTTATGCAAATCGAAGAGGTTTTCTGACTGGTGTCTTTCTCATAAGCTGGATCCACTTGCTGTGGATGTTCCTTTGGTTCTCTCTTATCTGTGTGAACTGCCCAATGCTGGGTTGGCTTATTCTTCTAATATGGCCCTCCTATCAGCTGTTTCTACTTGTCTGCCTTTATCACATCCTTTAGCTTCTAGATTTGAAGCTAAGCAATTCCATAAAGGTGCCCTACATATTAAGCCTCCCAGGAAGCCTGTTCCTCCTCCCTGGGATCTTAATTTTGTTTTAGAAAAATTGGCCCATGCTCTTTTCAAGCCTGCAGCTTCAGCTTCCTTCCAACATTGTGTTTGGAAGACTGTTCTTCTGTTAGCCCTTACTTCTGCTAAACGAGTGTCTGAGCATCAAGCCCTTATGGCTTGCCGTCCTTTTTTGGTATTTCATAAGGACAGCGTGTCCCTTTGTACTAATTCTTCTTTTATCCCCAAGATGTTGAATGAGTTGTCCCTTAACCAGTTTATTCATTTGCCCACCTTTTTCTCTTTGCCGCAAACTGACAGTGAGAAGGTGCTCCACATGTTGGAAGTGCATAGACAACTCAGAGTTTATTTAGACAAGACTAAGACTTTTCATAAATGTGATCAGCTCTTTGTTTCTTTTCATCCTAGGTCCTTAAGATTGGCTGTGTCCAAGCAAACTATTTCTTCTTAGATTTCTAAAGCCATTTGTTTTTGTTATTCCTTACATGGTAAGAGCCTTCGTTCTTCTGTTAAAGCTCAATTCTACTAGTGCTGTGGATTCTTCTGGTGCTTTTTCAAGGATTTTTATATTAACTCTATTCTTGAGGCAGCTACCTAGACTTCTGTGCATACATTTACCAAATAATACAAGTTAGATGGAATTTCTAGAGCTAGAGCTGGTTGGGCCATTCTTCATGGGTTCCTAGAGAGAGAGCTGGTCCTTCCTCCTCCCTCTCTTCTTCCTAAGCTTTGGCATTCTCCCTATTGTAAAGAATACTGCAACAGTGAAATGGAAGGACATAGTACACTCGTGTAGGATCTTACCATAAAGATAGACGTCCTTCTCTTCACTGTTGCAGTATTCACTTCCTCCCTCCTCCCCCTGGTCCTTTTCTCTTCTGGATGCACTGATTACCAGTTTTCTCCCTGAAATGGCATTCCTTCTGGAGCTTTCAGTTCTAAGGACAGTACATCCAGATGTCATATCTATGCCCTATACTATGCAAGGAGCATATGTGTGATGTATGTAGTACCTTAAAGCAACTTAAAGGCTTTGGTATACTGGCTGGATGTTGGGCTGCCCTTGGCAGGGGATCCCTGCTGTACTGAATACTGCAACAGTAATTATTGATGCAATGCATGAAAAGCTAATAATTCCATACATTATACAGTGGGTCTCAAACTGGCTGCATGGGAAGAACCAGCTAGTTAGAATTAAGAATTATCTCTCTGACTGAGCGGACTTGCTTAATGCGATCCCACAAGGCTCAGTACTGGGGTTTTACTTTGGTAATTGGCTAGATCCCTATTGAATTTTTAAATTTTTTTATCCTTGATTTTTTGACAGCTTTGTGAGGCATGTTGAGAATTGTGGATGTCCCTCATAAGTTTTAACCTCCCCACACAGGTCACTGACCTCTTTAGTATTGATTTCTATGGTTCATTCATAATATGAACTTAAAATTTGAACAAAGTTCATAGATGCCTGTTGTTGGGCCTGAGACCATTCATTGGTCAAGGTATCATCAATCTTAATCACTAAAGGTTGGACCTTAATTCTCAGACCCCTAGGGGTTATTTCTTTGTTCATGTAGGCCTTAAAAAGCCTCAAATGCCAAATATTTGTTCTCAAACTTTTCATGCTTTTACTAAGTCTATGAAAGGCAATACTGCAGCCGTCAACTGGATCTGTTTGTTGTGGAATCCCATTCTCGGTGGATATGCCAAAAACACCAATGTCATTTTTGTTGGCACAAAGCCCTTGAAGTATTGTTTCCAGATCCATGACAATAAGCTGTCTGTTATTTGGATCTATTCAGATACCAAAATGAGCGTGTCAGAATATATTCAAAAATAAGAAATATTGCATAAAAAGAAAATATATGCCACAAACTGTCAAAATTATTATCTTAGTGACCCAGTATAGTTAATATATAAAACCAGTGGACCACGGAGACAAAGAAAAAACAGTAAATGTAAGAATCTCTGAGCACAGGATCCCAATAAAGGCAGACTCACTGTTTATTCAAAATTGAACCAAGTTTAATCCACACAGTGAAGCAAAGATTACAAAAGGTTTAGCGCTTTCATTTCCTGAACCGAAAACTTCTTCAGAACAACATACTTACACATAACTCATTAATTTATAGTCAATTTTAAAATCAAAATGAGAATACAACTGGTTCATTCATAATTGATTTGCTTTGATTGAAATGCAAGTTAAAGTCATAATACAAGTGCAGGTTAATCGTGAACAGCCATAGCTGAAATTCCTCAAAAACCTTCCATATAATTCATCATGTGCATACCAAATATACACATGAAATACTTAAAACCAATACATAAACCCTTACATAAAACAATATAGTCTAAATAGTTCTAAATAATAACTATAAAAAATGAATAAATAAATAAATTTATAAATTTCATCTATGATGTATGACATGTAATATATAATAAACAAATAACTGTGATTATAATTTGTAAAATCCATAATGTACAAATGTATACCATTATTTACATACATGTATGTGTACTTTATGCATTGTACATGTGTTTGTTTTATTTTATTTTATTTTGTTTTATTATTTTATTTTATTTTATTTTGTTAGCTCTGAGTTTTAAGGCTGGTAACAGGGAAATATGGTCATTCATCCCAGGTGGGTTGGTTGCATCCACCCGCAACTCCCTGAAACACAACTTGTTTTCCCAATCACCTCCTCTACTGTTCCTGGTTAGCATCTCCAAAATCCAAAATTTAAAATTATCTTTTTTACAAACTGTGGTATGTCTGTAGAGTGCATTAGTTTCCTTTTTTCTATTGATGTCATACATATGTTCGTATATTCTCTGACGAAGGTGTCTTTCTGTTTTACCCACATAGTATGCCCAACATGATATACAATATGCTAAATAAACTATTCCTTTAGTATAACAGGTATAATGTCCACTTCCTTTGAACTTGAAAGGGATGGTTGGTAAAAATAAATCCCCTTTATTGGCTACAAACATACATTGTGAGCATCTCCCACAACCAAAGGTTCCCTTTTTAATCATGTGTTTTCCATTCCCATTTCCGGACTTTTCATTAATATCTTTGAGATTGGAGCCCCTTTTAAAACTGTACATCAGACGTTTGTCAAATATCTCTAATCTATTGGGCATACTCCTAAACATATCCCATGTTTTATCAATAGCCTTTTTCATTGTGTTGGTACCTATATTGTATGTCAAAACCAAAAAAGGCGTAGTTTTTTTATTTGATGAGTCCTATTGTTTGTCTCAATGTCATCTAATATTGAACCTTGGTTCACTTTATTGTATTCAGAATTTAGTAAAGGAATAAATCTTGTACCCCATCCCTTTATCACATCTTCCTTAATATAATTTATTAATGTGTCAGGGTAGCCTCTCTCCAGAAATAGTTGGTGAACGTATTCCAATTCATTCCTGAAATCAACATAGTCCAAAGTCATCCTTGCTGCCCTGATCATTTGTCCTTTGACAATATTCTTTTTCTGTAGGGGTGGATGGTTACTACTGTAATGTAAATATGAGTTGAAAAAACAAGCCTTCCTAAAAATTCTTGATACGTATTTTTTATTCAAGATATCCTTCACTATACTTACATCAAGGTAATGTATCTCTTATGTATTAAATTCATAAGTAAACCTAAGAAATTCAGTGGATTTGTTAAAAAACTCCATAACATTGGGTATGTCCACATCTGGGCCCTTCCAAACTATAACAATATCGTCCAAAAAACAAAAGTATTTCACAATAGTATCCATAAATGGGAAAGTAAATACATAGTGTAATTCCCAATATAGCATGACTATGTTGGCATAAATGGGGGCACAAGCTGCCCCCATAGCAACCCCATCTAACTGGTGAAAAATATCTCCCTGAAAATAAATATAATTATTTTTAAGGACTAGCTCCATATTTTCCAACACCAGTCTAAATTCTTGTTTGTTAAAAAACCTAAAGTCTATAGTCTATTATCATGTGTTCAAACCAACTCAATCCTGTGTTGTGTGGTATAACAGAAAATAAATCCTTAACATCAATAGTGAGAAAGGAATACTGAGGTTCAAAATCTATTTGGTTTATTTTCTTTAAAAGATCCCATGAGTCAATTAAAATATGTGGGTATAGTTTATGGAAAGGTTTTAATTTTGTATCTACATAGATAGCTAGTGGCTGGGTTTTGGAACCACCAGATGCAACAATAGGTCTTAATGGTGGATTTTTGTTGTCTTTGTGCACCTTAGGGATACCAAATATTGTAGAAAGAACTGTTTTTTTCAACCTTAAAGTATCTATATAGTTTATCATCAATAAGTCTCTGAAGCAAATTGTCCTCGATAATAAAATCTATCTTTTTGTATGGTATATTAAGCTCATTTCTAGATATAATGGTATAACGTCCCTCTGTGTCCAAAATCTCCATCATTTTAGTAATATATGACCAATTTTCCATTAAAACAACCCCACCCCCTTTGCCGGGTTTCATAATCCTAATATTAGGATGATGCTGTATAATTTCATCCAAAGTCGCCCTTTCTTCTAGACTCAAATTGGTGTGAGGATATCTATTTTTGTTTTTGTAGTAACTAGATTTTATTTCCTTGATTAACACCTTTTCAAAAATACTAATATCATTATGTGGGGGAGGGTTGTACATACTTCTCCTAACTAAGTCACCATTTGATCTGGTGGCCCTCCAGTGATGTGGATCACTAGTGGAAGCTAAAACCTCCAAATTTAATTTCCTAGTGAATAGTTTTACGTCAAGAATCAATTCAGATAAATCAACTTGTTTAGCAGGAACAAAGGTAAAACCTTTTTTAAATAATGACAAATGTCTGTCATCTATACTTATGTCAGTGTAATTGTAAATAGTAAAATTGGTACTGTTCACATTGTTAGACACAGTACAGTCTACATTGATTCCACAATAGGGTGCCACATACTGTTCCATGTCCATAATGTTGTTTGTAACCTCCAAATTCTCGTTACAAATTGAACTAATAGATGTTGTGTCATAACTATTCAGTAATGTCTGCTCCTTTGGTGTATCTGAGGGTGTTTCCCCATAATTTGTGCATATGTTGGGTGTGCTGGCAAATGTCGTATCCTTTCGGATCTCCTGAGCCCCTCCAGTTCTAAAGGGACTTCATATTCACTGTTCGCCCCATTATAATTGTGTTCTATGTTCGCCTCATTTTAATTGTGTTCAAAATGATCATTCCCATTTTCCATTTGTATCTAATTTCCCGCTTGTTCCCAATGGTAACGTCCTACTTTTGAATTAGAATTGGAATAACCAGCCTGTTTAAACTCTTTCCTGTTAAAACGATTGTTAAAGTAATCTTTCTTGTGATTAACTGTGTATGCCTGTTGTTGTTTATAGGCCCAATCGTCTCTATCTAACTTGCCCAGTTTTCTCTTATAGTTTTTAGCCACATTGTAATCAACATCATTTAACATTCTAAAATAATCCTGCCTGTACTCTTGCACATTGAACAATAAATCTTCACAAATTTCTTTATTAATTGTATTAATGTTTTCCTTTAACTCATCAATTAAATTCTTGTTGTTGTTAACCATAGCTCTCATAAGAGCTAAACCACAATCATTTAAAATATCCAAAATTTCTTTAAAAAACACAGAACCTGGGGTAATATTATTCGGAAACTTGTTGAGTCTAAGCCCCTTAGGCACATGTTTCCTTTTAATACATTCAGTTAAAAACCAATTGTCCAGGTTTTTAAGTTTTTAAATTTTAACATATAACCTTTTAAAAGTTTACATTTCTCCATGTAAGAAGTATCGCGTTGCTTACCACATTCTTTTAGCTCCATATGACCGAAGCTTTTATTTAACCATTCATTAAAATTAATATCCGTATACATGTCCAAAGAAGAAACAAGACGTGTGTTAGGCTGCATATTGCCTCGTTCGCTTGTATTAGGCTCAGAATGTTCAACAATAGTCCCAGTAGAACCCTGCAATGGCATTCCATCATTCCTTTTAGGTCTCACTCCTGGATTAGTGTGAGTTCTAACTAGGTTAACTGTCGGTTACGCACAAGGAATAGATAATTCTAATTCCGGTGTAACCATATCTGGCTGTGAAAAAGCCTGAATTAGACGAGTAAGTTCACCAATAAGGGATCTATCGTTCCTCATGGTTTGTGAGGCCCCTCGAGAATCCTGCAACTCCATCAGAGAAAAAAACAAGTAACACAAAACCAATGGACCACAGAGACAAAGAAAAAACAGTAAATGTAAGAATCTCTGAGCACAGGGTCCCAATAAAGGCAGACTCACCGTTTATTAAAAATTGAACCAAATTTAATCCACACAGTGAAGAAAAGATTACAAAAGGTTTAGAGCTTTCATTTCCTGAACCAGAAACTTCTTCAGAACAACATAATTACACATAACTCACTAATTTATAGTCAATTTTAAAATCAATGTGAGACTACAATTGGTTCATTTATAATTGATTTGCTTTGATTGAAATGCAAGTTAAAGTCATAGTACAAGTGCAGGTTAATCGTGAACAGCCATAGCTGAAATTCCTCTAAAACCTTCCATATAATTCATCATGTGCATACCAAATATACACATGAAATACTTAAAACCAATACATAAACCCTTACATAAAACAATATAGTCTACATAGTTCTAAATAATAACTATAAAAAAATGAATAAATAAATTTATAAATTTCATCTATGATGTATGACATGCAATATATAATAAACAAATAACTGCGATTATAATTTGTAAAATCCATAATGTACAAATGTATACCATTATTTACATACATGTATGTGTACTTTATGCATTGTACATGTGTTTGTTTTATTTTATTTTATTTTGTTTTATTTAATTATTAATTTTTTTATAGTTATTATTTAGAACTATTTAGAGTATATTGTTTTATGTAAGGGTTTATGTATTGGTTTTAAGTATCTCATGTGTATATTTGGTATGCACATGATGAATTATATGGAAGGTTTTTGAGGAATTTCAGCTATGGTGGTTCACGATTAACCTGCACTTGTACTATGACTTTAACTTGCATTTCAATCAAAGCAAATCAATTATGAATGAACCAATTGTATTCTCACATTGATTTTAAAATTGACTATAATTTAGTGAGTTATGTGTAATTATGTTGTTCTGAAGAAGATTCCGGTTCAGGAAATGAAAGCGCTGAACCTTTTGTGATCTTTGCTTCTCTGTGTGGATTAAACTTGGTTCGATTTTGAATAAACAGTGAGTCTGCCTTTATTGGGATCCTGTGCTTGGAGATTCTTACATTTAATGGTTAATATATGTCCAATTGGTAGAGATTACTTGAAAAAACAGAGAGGAGATCTAGTTAAATACTGAACACATTAGTATTAAACAATAGATATAAATGAATTATGACCAATAAACAATAGGCTCAAACTAACATATCCGTGACTAAGATTGTTAACTTAATCCTGATACCAATAACAATACATACCAAAGCATTTCTCTATGTGGATAGTAAAATAGGATATATATTATGAGATCGAAGAGACTTTTCTTTGAACGCGTAATATTCGAACCCAAAACATCGAAAACACTAAACCGCGAATGGCTGCGTCCGCAGATTTTTTCCAAGGGAAAAAATTCACGAGGCTGCAAACAAACAACACAAACTTCACAATCTTAATCAAGTGGGGGCTATGCCCCCCACAATCCCCAACTAAATATACCAACTCCGAGATCGCTCAACTTTGGGGAAAAGGGCAAACCATGAGAACAGCCAACTGAATTTTTTCCCTAGAAAACAATTTGCGGACGTGGCCATTTGCGGTTTAGTGTTTTTGATGTTTTGGGTTCAAATATTACATGTTTGAAGAAAAGTCTCTTCGATCGTGTAATAGAGAACTGTAAAATATGCTGATGATATCAAATTCAGACAAGTTATGACATTGTCAAGGGATATAGAAGAATTTATTCTGTACTTGACTAAAGTAACTTTTGGTGAGCTAAGTATTAATAAACATAAATGTAGGGTCCTTTACTTTGGCAAACCTGGTTTGGATGTCAAGGTGAAATTAGGAGACACAGTTTTATTGAATTTTTAAGACAATAAAGATTTTGCCATTAGAATTTGTAATACTTTTCAATTTAGAATACATATCCAAGTAATTAAAAACAAAAAACTCAAAGTTGTAGCAGTAATTTTTAAGAACTTTGTTTCAAGAAATACAGAATTATTTTAAAAGATATTCATTGCATATATTTGACCATTATTAAATATAATATGACTTTTTATACATATAACAAAGAGAATGTATTTGTTTTGAAAAGAATAAGCAGGAAATTTACATTGAAAAATCTTCCATATCAAAATAGATTGGAAGTTTTAGGTAATTTGTCAATAAGTTATAGATTTATGAGGAGGAAAGTGGTGTCTAGCCTATCAGGCATTATGGAATAAGGAATGCTGATTATTACTAAACAACGAGCTTACAGATTCTATTCAAATTACTTAGGGGTGTAACTATTCATTCAAAACTGGAATATGTAGAACTGTTGCTAGAGCAAAGCCTCTATCACATTCTATGGTATGTTTATGGAATAAACACCCTCTATTAATTAGACAGTCTGAATCATTACATCTATTTAAAAAAACATCTTGATAACTGGAATGATACAATACTTGCAGTCTGCGTTTTGACTGGCATTTTGCCCTCAACACAGTTTTTTTTCAAACTATTGAAACTACTGAATCTATTGCACTCACATCACTTTAAAAAATGTCATGTGTTTAAAGGTGTTTAAACATAAGAAAGTTATATACTTAGAAAATTGTAGAACAACAGCTTTTGAAATAACACATATTTTCTGAAGAATATGAAGTCTGAAACACAAATGTCTGCCATTGTTTAGAGTAAGTTCAGTCTCCAATGGTTTACCAAAAAAAATCAAATTTTATAAAAGCAACAGACAAAAAACACTATTGCTTTTATACAAGCTCAGACAAATGAGCTTATCAATTCAGCCACATTATTGACAGTGTAACATCAGTTGTCACAGTGATCAAATGCATAAATACATAAATGGCCACAGTAATGCTTTTTGGCTTGTTGCTGTCAGACACATATAGTGCAACCTACTCCCCCCCCCAACACACATATATATAATATCAGCTCAGCTCTATTAAAAGAAACAAAACTGCATACTATTTTATAGCCTGTCTGGTATTGTCAGTTGAATAGAACACAGTCATCATAAATATAAATCACATAGCACAACAGACTATTGTCTAATATGAAAAGTGTTTTTTTTTACAGCAATGCACTTTTCATTGACAACAAGTCTAGTGTTTTTTTTTTTGTTTTTGTTTTTTCGTTTTTCAGGCTGCCTCATGCACCATTCATCTGATACTGAATGAGGCAATAGAGAATAGCCACTTGTTACTTAGACTTCAATAAAGCACTATTTCTACCATCATCATCATCATCTTCTTTCAGCTGTTCCTGTTAGGGGTTGCCACAGTGGATCATTTGTTTCCATTTCTTCCTGTCCTCTGCATCTTGCTCTGTCACACCAGCCACCTGCATGTCCTCTCTCACCACATTCATAAACCTTATCTTAGGCCTTCCTCTTTTCCTGTTACCTGGTAGCTTCATGCTTAGCATCTTTTTCCTAATATACTCAGCATCCCTACTCAGCACATGTCCAAACCAACATAATCTTGACTCTCTGGCTTTGTTTCCAAACATTCCAACTTGGGCTGATACTCTAATATACTTATTCCTAATCCTGTCCACCCTCGTCACACCCAGTGCAAATCTTAACATCTTTAACTCTGCCACATCCAGCTCTAACTCCTGCCTTTTTGTCACTGCCACTGTCTCCGACCCATATAACATAGCTGGTCTCACTACCCTCTTGTAGACCTTCCCTTTCACTCTTACTGGTACTCGTCTGTCACAAATCACTCCTGACACTCTTCTCCACCCACTCCATCCTGCCTGTACTCTCTTCTTCACCTCTCTTCCACACTCATCGTTACTCTGAACTATTGATCCCAAGTATTTAAACTCATCCACCTTCACTACCTCTACTCCTTGCATCCTCACCATTCCTCTATCCTCCCTCTCATTCACATACTTATATTCTGTCTTAGTCCTGCTGACCTTCATTCCTCTTCTCTCTAGAGCATATCTCCACCTTTCCAGGGTCTCTTCCACCTGTTCCCTACTCTCACTACAGATCACAATGTCATCTGTAAACATCATAGTCCACGAGGACTCCTGTCTGATCTCGTCTGTCAACCTGTCCATCACCATTGCAAATAAGAAGGGGCTCAGAGCTGATCCTTGATGTAATCCCACCTCCACCTTAAACGCATCCGTCACTACCCCCGCAGACCTCACCACTGTCACACTACCCTTGTACATATCCTGTACCACTCTTACATACTTCTCTGACACTCCTGACTTCCTCATACAATACCACAACTGCTCTCTGGGCACCCTGTCATATGCTTTCTCTAAATCCACAAAGACACAATGCAACTCATTCTGACCTTCTCTGTACTTCTCCATCAACACTCTCAGAGCAAACATCGCATCTGTAGTGCTCTTTCCTGGCATGAAACCATACTGCTGATCACTAATTATCATGACCCTTCTTAACCTGGCTTCCACTACTCTTTCCCATAACTTCATGCTGTGACTGATCAATTTAATCCCTCTGTAGTTACTACAGCTCTGCACATCACCCTTATTCTTAAAAAATTGGTACCAAAACACTTTTTCTCCATTCCTCAGGCATCCTCTCACTTTCCATGATTTCATTAAACAATCTAGTTAAAAACTCCACTGCCATTTCACCTAAACACCTCCATGCTTCCACAGGTATGTCATCTGGACCAACAGCCTTTCTACCATCAAAACAAAAATAACAACAGGAATCCTAATAAGGCAAAATCAGCTTATTTACAATGGAGCAAACACCTAATGCTGTGCAGTTAAAAAAAAAAAACAGCCCAGCTAAACAATCTGACATTTTTTTTTCAGAAATTAGAATTCTGCTCATCAGAGAATTCCACATCCCTGAATGGAAAGGTTGACTAGTTGGAGCAAATTAAATATATACAAAGTAAATAAATAAAAAAATAAATAAATCCCAAAAATCAGCTTGGTGAGTCTACAGCCCTGTAGCCTACTATCATGAGGTACTCCTGAATAAATTTACTTGCAGTTTAGGTAGTTTCATGTCATTGTACCCAAGTAACTAATGTTAGGGCACTTGAGTTTTGATGAGGCATATGCATGTACACTCACACATATATATAAATGTATGTAGGTATGTATATGTATGTATGTATTACATTTACTATATTACATTTATTTTATAGTAAAAGAAAATAATAAATTTATTTAATCTACCTAGCCTCTAAATGCACATAACATTGTACCTCACCTCCATCCTTGTCTTCCTGTTCACCATTTCTCCATCTTTCCAATACCATCTTCAATGCTTCAGTGAAGTCCCTTTCTACCACCTATTCCAGAAGTCCATTCCATGCATGTACAACCATCTCCATGAAGAAGAAATTATTTCACAGAACCATACAGCTGTTGGTTCCTGCACTCTCCTCCCTATGACCCCTACTGTCTCCTCTGCCTTCATGTTTAGAGCAACCTCTACACACTCCCTTTATATGATCGTGAGCACCCATATCATGGTATCCCTGTCTTTTCTGATTTCTAGTACGAAGAACTCTAACTCCTCTAGTACGAAGAACTCTAACTCCTCTAGACTCTGATCATATACTTCATGTATGAACTGTGTATGCTTGCTACTTGAGCACAGATTGTGGTTGAATGGGCAACAGACCAGCCCACCTACCAGGAAATAAATAGCAAATAAATAAATAAATATACTTTCTTCACCATTCTACAAAGCTTTAAACTGATTTCCTTTGGACTTGTTCCAGCAGCTTGAACTACAAACAGTATTCAAGGTGTGGTCTGATCAAGGCCCTGTAGAGAAGAAAATTTATCTTTTTGCTTCTGCAGCCTGCCCCTGAGGACACACTCCAGCATTCTGTTGGGTGATGACACTGCCCTTACCACTCTTTTCCTAGTGGTCCAGTTCAGATGTGACCAACACAACTATCTCCTTTTCCTGCTCTTTTGCCATCAGTTCCACTCCTTCCAACTGGTACCTCATACCACAAATGGTGTGATGCAAGGGGCTTATCCCTTTCAATAACATGTTTAAATTCTATTGTTTAAGTTGGTTTCTGCTTTCTGGTGGTGATATTGTGTGCTGTGATACTAGTTTTATCAAGTAATAGTGATGAATCTTATCATTTTTATATGCCTTTATGAGAATATTTGAGTTATTGCCCAATCTTATCTGCCAATTCACTTTGATTCATGTTCTAAAATTTCCATGTAAGCTATACTCTGATTAAACGGGTCTATATTAAATCACCGAATGCTTAAAAAAGCGAACGGTGATTAATCGAGCCTATGTAAGCGAAAGCTTACAATTTCGAACTGTCAGAACAGCGATTTTTTTTCCAACAAAAAAATAAATAAACAAATAAAACACTTTAAACATTACATTAAGTGGGGGGGGCTTTGCCCCCCCCCACACCCCCCTACTTAAATATACTAACTCCAAGACTGCACTACAGTACCGAAAATGACAAAGTAACGAAGTGGCCAAGCGAATTCTTTCCCAGGGAAAGAATTCGCTTAAAAGCCGCTTCAATATTTTGCCATTTCAGGCTTTTGAGTTCGACCAAGACACATTCAAAAGAATGTGTCTTCGGTCTTCTAATAGGGAACTGATTAAACTACTAATGTCTCTTTCACATAAGCATTCAAATGCCTTGGTTACAAACTCAGAGGCAGAAATAAAAACACTCACTTTTATAGTTCAAGTCTAACACTGTCTGCACAGAGTAGTTACAAGTTTAATTTGCTAGTGAACAATCTTAAGCACCAAGCATGTTAATCAGATTTCTGTATATGAAAGTGAGACCTTTGCTGAATAATTAAATTTCATTAAGTGACAAAACTTTTGACAAAACAGTAACAATGGGACTACAGTTAGTGTTCTGTCTTTTCTACACTGGTACATTTCCTACTACCTCGCTCATATAACAGAAAGAAACAGATATACTACTAGCTAGCTAGTCCCAAATGAGGCTTATAGCACAACTGGAGGGGGCTGGGGTAAGACCAGGACTGAAGAACCTGGATAACTCTTTGTGTGAATAGAAGGGCACAGTGGGTTTAGGTGAAAGGGATAATGTCAGGAATACGTGGGAAACTGCAGGGGTAAAAACTGTAGGTCCTTTAAATTTCAATTTTTTTTTCATTTTGGATGTATCTGAGGGAAAGGAGAATGACATAGATTTAGGTTCTGTGGTGGAGGATGGATACTTTTGAATTTGCGGTTTTAGAAGTGATTCATGTCAATATTGGGAGGGTAATAGTAAAAATCAGACTGAATGTTCTGAACTTAAGTGGATCATTTGTGTACAGGCAGACAGCTTTCCTGGTTTAAATGAAGCCATCTATATTCAACCCGTATTTAGAACATGTGGCTTTAGGCACTGATTCAATTTGTTGATTTTTTATGAATGGATTTTCATAGAGTTTTTAAGAATGGAGTTTTTAGTAGGTAAGGTGAAGATGTGTTGCATTTTATTGTGTTTTATTAGTTAGTCTGCACTTTAAATACATAAATGTGTTTTTCACTTTTATTGGTCTGATGAGCTAGTTTATCTCGAAAGCACTCGCCTTTTGTTTTCTTTGAATAACATTTAGTTTTTCTCTGCCGTGGTATTGAGATCACTTTTTTACCACTTTATACATTTTTTTATGTGTAATTTGACCTTCACCTGCAAATTGATCTTTGTAGGTTTTCATATGATATTATTTCCACTTAATATCCTCACACATTTTAAGGCCAATGATATAGAATGGCTTACATGCTGCATGTCTCACATTACTTGTTATAGAACTGAAGGATGACCAACAAACACAGAAATGTAAGACAGGGCTGTATATTTGCAAGCAATAATCATAACAGGTTGCGTGATCACTAGGTGCAGTACATCCAAGAATAATAAATGAACAAGTAACAGTTGTATGGTTTGATATCACTGTAGATGCTGCTGGAGTTTCTTGTGTGCAGATTGAGTTCAGTTCTTTGCTGCAAAGCTGTTTAACAAAGAGGGATAGGGCACCCATCCTGTGTTCTGAAGGTGCATTGGAGTAAGAGTTCATATCCAGATGTATGTAGACATATCTCATATGAGCCATCATTTTCTTGTGTGTATGTCATACATTGATTTTCCTTATTTCAATTACTTGCCCCTTTTTTTCTTTTTTCCTTTCTGTCTTTGTCTAGTTTTTTTTGGGCAGTCGCAGTATTTGTGCATTGTGGCACATAGCACAATCATGGAAACAGAGGAAATGAATGCCAGGTTTGGCTGTACTTATCTCGTTTGTGCAAAGTCTGGCAGTGCGCAAATTGGACAACTGGAACCCCCAGGAAGCAGACAGAACCCAGACAGCCAAAAATAGAAACTGGATGCATTCAGTTAATACTGCTGAGAATCATGCAAACCTGCTAAGTGGCATTGCGGTGAGGTTAACAGCGAGACCTTAAGAATGATTAGTAGAACAGGGAATGTCATGTAACTAGTCCTTGTCATCACGTGTTAGTATAGTTGTAACAATGCAGTTTATAGCAATGAACAGCAACTTAGGCAAGTGTTTTCTCAATCTTCTTGTGGCAACAGGTGTAAGTGGGAGACTGCCATACACATGGTCCTGGATTTGAATACAGCATATTTCATACACTTTTACTGTTGTTCCTCTTTCCATTATAGTCACTCTCACTTATAACACTTGATATAGTGGAGCTGATATGAATTATATGTATGTGGCCTGAGACACTAGCATTGTGTCAGTGATTTATGAATATATCTATGTATTATCACATGTATAACTGTGGGTATACTGTCTGCTATATTCCTGTAAGTATACTGCTGCTATCTGGACTGGCATGGCCTTCACATTTGCCTAACACACATGCACAACTGCCTGTACATCCAATAACCTTGAAATTGCAACTGCAATTAGGTAATGCCTCATTGCTTGCCACTGTTGTGCTCTTCTTACCATAGCGCAAACGTGGTGCTCAGGGGTATGTACTGTCGAGCACTGTGTTTATGCGATGGTAAATGGAATGCAACAATTTTAAACAGTGTGCACACTCCCAGTAAACATGATAACATGATAACTGGAACTGGTGGGAAAGCATCAGTTTCTATTGCTCTAGGCATGACAGGTGTTTATGGGGACGGTGTCAGGTGTAGGGCACAGAGATGGGGTCTCCAGGAGTCCAGGATCTTTATTGGACTCCTAGTTAAGAACCACAGTGCCAGGCTTCTGCATGGGGACTATTCTGGCTCCCAGTATAAGGCGGAAGCTTGGGATAGTTTAGCCTGGGCTGTAACCGGTGCCAGTGGTATCCCGCGCACTGGTGACCAATGTAGGCATCATTACAATGACCTATGTTTGTAGCACAAACTAAGAATCCAATAATAGAATATCAAATTGAACATGCGTATCTCAACTTTAAAAGCAAGTATGCATGCATTAGTCCATTGGTTCCCAAACTGGGTGCCACAGCACCCTGGGGTGCAGTGCAAAGACTCCAGGTGTGCTGCAAAAATGTGTAAAAAAAGTACCATCAAAAATGCTGAGAACTCATCTTTTCATCTATTCTTGTTATAAATGTTAACTGAATAAGATATACTATACTATTCAATTAACGTTTATAACGAGAATGGATGAAAAAAAGATTTCTCAGTGTTTTTAGTGCTTACTGGCATTACAAACTTTATACCTGGTAGCTTTGGGATGCAATCCACTAGAACTACAGCTAGCAGGTATGCAAAGTCCGACCTAGGCATCTGAAAAGTCGATTTCTCAGCATTTTTAGTGCTTACTGGCATTACAAACTTTATACTTGGTAGCTTTGGGATGCAAGCCACTAGAACTGCTAGCAGGTATGCAAAGTCTGACCTAGGTATCCAAAAAGTCAAAGCAGTTTTCTAATCTCAGACCCTAAGTTTAAAAGAAAAGATACACATAATAATTTACAGACAACATTTTTTATAAAATGCCTAAAAAAAGTTAGAAATGTACACTTCTGACCTTCCCGATGCCTAGGTCAGACTTTACATACCTGCTAGCAGTTCTAGTGGATTGCATGTTGGTCCATCTAGGAACTTTTGTTTCATATTCGTTTTGTGATATTGCCTTTCAGCTAATATCAATAACAACTTCAGTAGTGCTTTTTGATGTTCTGACATATCCATGACCCAAACGTAGCTGAACAAAAGCAATTCTTTTAAATTCATCATTCCACTAAATATTCTTTAAGTAAAATTTGTAATTCCCATTTAAAATTCATTAACTCAGTGGTAGTCCAAAACATGCCTCCCCTCCCGAACATTGCCAAACAAGGGAACATTTTTGTAACTGAGTTGTGAAAAAATACCTTTGTACTCCCACTCAAAAATCACAAAGCACACTGATTTACTGGCATGTATTTTGTTAGTGATGGAACCGTGGTAGAGCTAAACATGCACAGAGTACTTTGGTGAGACTGTTTTGTCCTCAACTTCTTTGGTTAAGACTCAGGGACAAAGTGGAAAATAACGTGGAAAAAATACCCCAAATTGGGGCAATGTTACATGTCAATCTGCATCCCGAAGCTACCAAGTATAAAGTTTGTCCTTCTGATATGACAGCCTTATCTGGATGATTACATTTACAGACTTTAAAAGAAACATCTTGCAATCCATTTTGTGCAAGCTAGTGCATGTGATGACGAGTGTCACATATGATAAAATAACAGACTGCTACTACACAAGTCAAAAATGACTGTTACAAAATGCTCCCGGGAAGTATTTTTTTCTTTATAAGACAACACCTGCTTTACCATTCCTTTGCAAAATACTAACATTTACTTATGTAAATTGCAGAATTCAGTGCTATTAATTACAGAATTGAGCTAGAGCTAGACATTGAGTCTTACACTGCAGTATGTTACCTGTTAACTTGGGCTATTATTCACATGTACACAGACTTCATTATTCACGGCTCACTTACATCTATGAAAACCCAACCTCTCCTTATGGAATTTTATACACACACACACACACACACACACACACACACACACACACACACACACACACACACACACACACACACACACACACACACACACACACACACACACACACACACACACACACACACACACACAAGGAATAATAAATATACTGGGAATAATTTTGTTCATGATTTTGTAACCAGGAATTGCGTGGTATGTGTTAGAAATCTGGCAACACTGTGCATGATTATGTCAACATCTTTGTTGTATGAGAGGTGAAGAGAGAAGTTGAACTGCACATTAAATAAAAGAAGTATTGTTTTTTTTTTTTTTTTTGGTAACAATGACCTCTACCTCAAAGCGTCAAATGGATTGCACTTCTGAAGATGATAGTAGTGATTGTAATGAGAGTACCAGCGAAAGTTGTATGATTGCTGACCAGACAAAAACTAAGGCTTCTGCTGTTAAGAAAACAAGGCTTTATTCAGATAATGATGTCAATTATGGTTTTACGTTTGTTAAAAAACAGGGCATGCAACAACCATGTTGCATTATATGCCACAAACTTCTATCAAATGAAGTCTTGGTTCACAGTAAGCTGCAGCGCCATTTAAAAACCAAACATCCTGCTGCTGCTGCTAAGAGACCAACTTTATTTTAAATGCTTGCTACAATCTCAACAGAAACAGGTTCAGTTTTTTACAAAAGCAGTTACAGTTTCTGACAAAGAGCAACTTGCCAGCTTTCAAGTGGCAGAATTAGTTGCAAAAAACATGAAGCCACATACTGTTCTGGAGAGTTTGATAATGCCAACATGTCAGCTGATGGTGAAAACAATGTTAGGTAATGAGGCAGAGAAATACCATCATCCAACAATACTGTTGCATGATGAATTAAAATGATGTCTGTTGATATTAATGACAGTGTTTGCAACCAGCTCAAAATCTGCAAGAGATTCTCTCTAACTTGATGAATCTACAGACATCAGTGGTAAAGCACAATTAATGGCATTTGTAAGACATCCAAATCAACAGTCACTTATTGAACAGTTCCAGTTTTGCAGAGAGCTAATTCAGACATGTGGAGAAGACATATTTAAGTGTGCATGTGCATTTTTTGAGCAACATGGATTGTTATGGCAATGGTGCACCTCAATTTGCACAGATGGAGCGCCTTCTATAACAGGATGTGTCCGTGGATTCCTGAGTTTGGCAAAAGTAACTAATCCAAACATAACCACAACACACTGTTTCATTCACAGGGAAGCCCTTATAAGTAAAACACTGCCATCTGATCTACATACGGTCTTACGTGAAGTGCTGCGAATTGTTAATTACATCAAGTCGCATCCTGCCAAAAGCCGACTGTTTTCAGAACTATGTAAAGATATGAGTTCTGATTATATCACTGTTTTGCTACTTAATGATATCAGATGGCTGTCCAGGGGTAAAGTTCTTGCATGTGATTGCAAACTTTACCTGGAACTGAAAACATTTTTTCTTCAAAATCAACCACACAATGATTTTGCAACGTTACTGTCTGATTCCTCCTGGACCAGTAAAGTTTTATACCTTGCTGACATATTTGAAGTCCTGAATTCAGTGAATTTAGGTATGCAAGGTGTTGACACTAACATTCTTTCCATCACCGACAAACTGGAAGCATTTAAACACAAAATTGATTTGTGGCAACAGGAAGTAGAAACAGCAACTTCAATTCATATGTTTCCAAATGCAGCACGAGCTGATCCTGGAGGAGTTGTATTACACGACCTGATTCTTGAACACTTAGCTTTACTAAAACAGCAGCTTCAGCACTACTTCCCATCTCTTGATACATCTGATAAAGATTGGGTTAGGAACCCTTTTCATCGGCCCAAGAATTTGGCTGGTCTTTCTCTAATGGAGAAGGAACAGTTAATCGATGTTGAAACAGACAGATCATTGCAGCTCAAATTTAACTCAGTTAATTAGGTACAGTTTTGGCTTGAAGTTGAAGTGGAACATCCTGATGTTGGAGCAAAAGCCATTCAGGTACTGTTGCCTTTCTGTACCACTTACCTGTGCGAAAAAGCATTCTCCGCGATGACTTCCATAAAAAGTAAGCACAGAGATAGACTTTGAGATGTAGAAAATGATTTGAGAATATGCTTGTCGAAAATTCCAGCCAAACTTGAGCATTTATCACATAGTATGCAGAGTCATCAATCTCATTAATTGATATGTGATTTTAAATAAATGTATTGACTCAATACGTAATGTTAATCTAAAGTTGTGTTGCATTTTTTGTGTTTACAGTGTTTCTATATAGTCCCATTATTAAAACATATTTATTCCAAACAGTTTTCAAATGTTCTCATAGTGTTGTCTGACAAAAAAAAATATTGAGTGCCGTGGCTGGTCTAAAAAATTTTTAGGGTGCCCCGGGACAAAAAAGTTTGGGAATCACTGCATTAGTCTGTAGCTCAAACCAAGAGTACAATGTTAGACTTTAGTCAGACATTTTGGATTCAAATACCACACTTTCCAACTATGCAAAACTGTTAATTCTTCAATAATATTTAAATTTAAATTAAAACATCTATAACAGTGGCACAAACACTCTGCTTTATACTGTAATTTGTAAAACTGGAACATGCATATGTGCAATATATGCACACGTCAAGGATTACTTGCTGCAATCTGTAGTATAGTGTGCATCTGTGAGGATGTGGTAGTCTTAAATGTAAAAGTTAAAATAATAAAGTTAAATAATTGTATTAATGCACTGTATGTCACACATGAAGGTATTAATTATGTCTCTTTTCTTTTGCTCACCCCAACCCTTCTGTCTCTTTTTTAATTCTATATGTATTTTATTTTTTATTATTTATAATAACATCATTTTTGTGTCATTAATTTTATTTTATTTTATGAATTTTTTTTATTTTATTTTTATGTTATTTTATTTTATTGTTAAATTATTTTTTATTTTATTTGATTTGTATTTTCTTTTCTTTTCTTTTTTTAATTTTATTACTTGTCATCAAAATATCTCCATGTCATCCATGTGTACCATATCACTAAATGTTCCACAGCACAGTGGGATATTCCTGCCCGACAGGATCCACTGCCTCTCCCACCAACTCCTGCACCATTGTCCAGCACCTCTGAAAGTCAACCTGGCAGCACCTCCTCTGCTGCCCCTGCACCCCCAGGTAGTCCTGCCCTGGAGGCTGGTCCAGTGGTTCCATCTGGGAGCAGTGGTAGAGATGGTGAATTTATCACTCGCACTGAGTTGCAGGGATGGAGCAATAGGGTTGTGCACCGCAGGTCTCTATTAGGTCGCCGAAATGTCATTCCAGTGAACACCTATTCATCGACCCATGATCAGCAAAAATCACTTCAGCAATTTTAGTAAGGCCAATGAAAAAGTCAATGGACAACTACAGAATGTTGCTCTTTTCTCCACTATATTGCGATCTTGGAGTTGGTATATATAGTTAGGAGGTGAAGTCCCCCACTTGGCTGGATTCAAGTCAACTACAAGTTGGTCCATTGTGCTTCGGGCAACTATTTCATTGCCCTTAGTAAATTCAGTGAATCGCTGACATGGTTTTCTCTGATTATGGTCGATGAGTAGGTGTTTGCTAGAACAAGTTAATATTTTCAACATATGCTCACTTTACACTGTTAAAGAAATTGATAGCTATGATTCTTTCCTAACTCCCTCCTGCACATTCCTGCCCTGCCTTCCCTTTGTTCTTCCCCCTTCTTGTTTCCCATTTCATCACTGTCCTATCTACCCATTTCACCTCTTTAAGCCATTTTTGCAATAAGGTGCGCAAAGCACACCAATGGGTTGCCACAGGGAATAGCAGCAATGTATTTACATGCATTTAAAAGTAGTAGATGCAGTGACAATGTATTTAAACATATTAGATACACCTGTATTCAAACTCAGTACCATCTGCCCCTAACAAGGAATGTATCAATGCATTAATACATGCTGCCACAGATTCAGTTAAGCAGTAAGTGTATTTCACAGACTCAGTACTAACTGTCAGACTTTAGCAATGGGGCTCGCATTTGTGAACTGCTTACCTATGGGCAAACATGTGTATCATGCATGTGTATGCACTTTGATAACCGTTGCACAATCCCACTGTTTGCAGCACTATGGAAATGTACATATTATGCTGTATTACTGCTGTTTACTGTCCATTACCTGTGTATGACATGAAATTACATGTGCACATATTACAAACTGATGACACTATCCAACAATATTTCACATATTTACAATACATCCATCTGTCCCCACCGCCCAGCTCTGCAACCCTGGTGTCTCAGTACTTTTTCCACACATATATCAACCAAAGTACAAAACATAATATCAAATGTTGTGTCCTATGTAATGAACATCTATCTGCTAACATGCATAACTACAACTATTGACCCATATACCTAAAAATACTTATCTGCAAGGCTAGGGAAGGAATCAGTACGGACCATATCCACAGATACATAGGTGACCTTCAGCACACTTGACCTTAATCATTTTGTTTATGTGCAGGGCAGATCTTGCTTATTGAACCTTATGGACTTCTTGGATGCTGACCCCACATGCCTGAATGAGGGATAACAGGACATACCACCTATGCTGACTTATCCAAGGCCTTTGACACAATCCCTCATTTATGTGTCATAGTGAAGATCTCCCATATGGGAACTAAGCCATACAGTAGTACAAGGATAGGCAACTGGTTCACTGACATAACACACATTCCCAAGGTTGGGGACTGCACCTCCACCAGTAAGCAGTTACCATTAAAATACCACAAGTATCTGTGCTGGACCCTCAAATGTTTGTAAGCTACTTCCCTGAAGTGCAGGCAATTCTAAATGGCCTGTGGTTTACCAAGTTTGCAGATGACTGGTAACTGGGGGCACTAATATGGAGTCCTCAGTGATGGTAATATATTAAAGGAGGAGCTGCCACACACAAATGATTGATGCCAAACTCACAGACTGAACCTTAAAGCATACAATGGCTCATTGCCCCCTTTGGCAATGAAGTACCCCTGATAATTATGATATACATTGCACCCCCTCTAAGCTATAACACAGTGCTGTGAGACTTGGGAACACATGTTGATAGAAATCTACACTTTCATTACTATGTGCCCATAGTGGTGACACACATATTCTGCATTGTGCACATCATACATATGGACATCGCATCCAAGACCAGGATGGTCATACCTATGCTGTACTCTACCTTTATCAGACCACTAATTGAGCAAAATTCTCCCTTCTGTCTCTACCTCACCAGACACCTGCATCAAGTGAAGTAAGCACAGGGTTGTACCTGGGAGACTCTAGGGCCTCCAAACATGACATACATGTAAAGACTGAAAGACCGTTCAATGTACTCAGTATCATGCAGGCTACTGAGAAGTCACCTATGCCTACCCTACAGTAGTCCCAAATCCTGCTCTACTGGAAATGTGGCACATCTGCAAATTAAATGGGACAAGAATAACTTGGCCTGGGTTTCTCAACCTTGCCTGCGATATAAACAGAACATGCTGGGGAGACAGCTATATCCCCCAACGACTCACACTCCTCTGTAATAGGCTCCCACTGTGCATGAATTAGTGCTCCTCAATTACCCTGTTCAAGTCCAACCTTGAATACTGGTTGGGTGATTGTAAAGTCACCACTGGGGTGCCATCTATGTCCATCATGGATAGGACCAGTTGGTGCTGTTCACAAAAATCACTCTGCTAACAATGACCATCCAATTATGCCTAATAAGGGTACTTGCATTTTACACAGCTATGCTTTTAACACCACAGGGCTATGAGGCTAGTAGCCTCCTATGTACATATGAAGCTAAGAGCCTATGCAGGTCTCACAAAATGTTGTCCCCCACATGGCCTGCTGATGTAATCTACTATAAGTTCACCTGCAGTCTTGTAAAAGTCAGACTTGTACTGTGGTGCATGTGTAACATACTGTATTCTGTAGTTTGTGTACCCTAGATAGGTAGGGGTTCTGTTCTCACTGCAGTCAACTAGGTGTGTGTGTGTGTGTGTGTGTGTGTGTGTGTGTGTGTGTGTGTGTGTGTGTGTGTGTGTGTGTGTGTGTGTGTCTAGCCAGAAGAGCAAAAGTGTGTATCCTGCAGTTACCACTTCAATCCCATGAATTAACAGTATCTTGACACTTGCACATGTCTACAGATCCATTTCATTCAGGCCTCCCAACTTCTTCTCTCCAGCTTGCATTGCTGATGTCATCCACTAAAAATTGACCTGCAGCCATGCAAAAGTCAGACATGTATAAAGTTCTGAGTTCTGTAGTCTGTGTACTTAGATAGGTATGGGTTCTATTCTCACTGCAGTCAAGTGTGTGTGTGTGTGTGTGTGTGTGTGTGTGTGTGTGTGTGTGTGTGTGTGTGTGTGTGTGTGTGTGTGTGTGTGCATGTGTGTGTTTGTGTGAGCTGTTGCTCGACATTACAGAGAGCATTTTACACCAACATGTGGGACACAGTTATATTATCCTCAATATATACTGCTGATGTCATCAGCTCTATCAGATTTTTGGATATGCAGTACACCCACCAGGGAAGGGTCAGAGGCTGACCTGGAGGCCAGGCAGAAATCACCTCATCCTATATAATAAAGATTACTGGGGTAAACAACAATAATGAGGGTACGTACAGCGAGGTCCCCGATGGCAACCAAAACAGAAGAAGTGAACGTATTTACAACCTAAATCAGCAAAAACAACAACAAAGTGATAATGGCCAAGTGGATTATACCAACCAGGGTTTTCAACCAGTAGCTCACAACAACAGACGGAAGAATGCCCAGAAGAAGAACCAGAACAACAACAGGAGAGCATTCAATCGCTGCAAGAGGTAACAGGCTTTGCTCCTTTCCCTGTTATTACTCTAAGTGACAGCAATGACTTTAAAATTTACAATTATACATTGTACGAGACTTCAACTGAACTTGTAGAACTGCTGGCAAAAGGCTTTAATTATTCACTTCCACATAAGCCAGATCTAGCCAAAGCTCTTTGTGATCTTAAGCTTTACACTCGCAAACTCAACTTAAAAATTTTGTTAGGTGATAACGATAATGTGTTTAGTACTGAGCGAGTGGCAAGCACATATAATCCACCATTGGACAATAATGTATTAGTATTTGAAAGAGTAGTAGAAATTCACTTAAGAGCATTGAACAAAGAGTATTTTCATCATAAACATACTAATTCAGATATGCACAATTTCATAGACCTAGTAAAAGCTCACAACATTCGGGTTATGAAACCCGATAAAGGTGGGGGGGCAGTTCTCATGTACGAAGATGACTATGAGAAGCAGATAAAATAAATGTTATCAAGTGACAACTATACAGAAATCTCAAAGAACGAATTGAATCAGTCCTACCAAAAAATAAAAAATTCATTGAGTGATTTGTATATTGAAGGGTCTATAGGCACAGAATTGTACCAATATTTAACTATGCCAGCTCCTATGATCCCTGTCATCTTCGGAGTTCCTAAACTGCATAAGAACATTTATAACCCTCCATTTAGGCCCATAATAGATGGACGTCAGTCCATAACCTATTCTTGTGCTAAGTGGGTGGACAATAAACTAAAACAAGTCCTCAAAAATGAGTCACAAATATGCAAAGACTCTTGGTTCGTCTTAGAAAAATTAAATAATATTCCATTTCAAGCCGACTTTGCATTCATGACAGCTGACGTCAAAGATTTATATACAGCAATTCCACAAGAAATAGGTGCAGAATGGGTTAGAGATTTTTTATTGAACAAACATCTGCCAGGTGAAGATATTGATTTGATTATAACCCTGTTAGAACTAGTCTTGAAAAATAACTTTTTCATGTTCAAAAATGACTTGTTCCTTCAGTCAACAGGTGTAGCAATGGGCTCTCCTTGCGGGGGGTCCTTTGCTAATTTAGTAATGGCGTTTTGGGAACATACTTTTTTGTTTCCACAAAAAATATTTAAAGACTCAGTCGTCTGGTATACACGATATCAAGACGATATATTAATGATTTTGAAAACTAATGAAAAAAATGCCATTAAACTCATTGATAAAATGAACTCCTTTGTTTCATTTTTAGAGTTCACTCACCAGTTTGATGCGTTATCAATTAACTTTCTAGATATTAACATAAAAAAAGATATGGAAAAGATGAAATACACCACTTCCATCTATAGAAAACCCCATTACAGTAACTCATTTTTACATTTCTCGAGTTCCCATCCCTCCTTTCAAAAAAAAGGGGTTGTTAAGAGTCAGATAGTACGAGCATCTAGGATGTGTTCAGAAGAAAGTTCTTTCTTAGAAGAGTGTGACTTCTTGACTACCATGTTTCTGAATAGAGGCTATCCTCGAAGACTGATAAATTCAGTTATTCAAGAAGTAACAAGAAAGAGGACCATTGGAATACTAGGTCCTCTTCTAAAAATACAAGATAGTAACAACCTTTTAGATAGAACAGGAGAAACCGAAGTTTTTGATAATTCTAGAACTGTAGAAGAAGAAGAACAACAAAAACAAGAACAAAAAAAGAATTATAACATTAGTTTTTCCACACAGTTCAATGAATTAAGTGTAGAATTTAGACGTATCCTAGATAATAACTGGGAACTCCTAAAATTAGGCCAAAACTTTCATACTAATATAGGACAAAATCCTATAGTAATCTTTAGAAAGGCTCCGTCCCTGAAAACAATGTTTGAAGTCCCCACTAGAACATATAAAGTTAATAAAGGCATGTTTAAGTGTGGTCATTGTAGTTACTGTAAATACATAAAAACTGGATCGACATTTTCTATTAGAGGTACAAAATACTATATAAATGAAAAATGTAATTGTCTTACTCAAGGAGTAGTATACCTGGCTTCATGCACAGTATGCTCTGCATTCTACTTTGGAAAAACTGAAAGGCACTTAAAACAACGTATTTATGAACACACTTATGCAATTTCTAAGCGAACCATGTCTAATGCTCTTGCAAAACACATTTCAGAAAATACTAATCACAGTTTTTTGTTCAATGTTGTGCAGAAAGTAAGAATAAACCCCAGAGGAGGCCCATGGCATTTAAAGCTAGAAGAATGTGAGTTGCTCTGGCAACTAAAAACAAATGCCCATGTCCACCCTGGGATCAATGAAACATGTTCAATAAAATGTTTGTTAAAGCAAAAAGCCCTTTTAAGATGAAATAAACACATGTATAATACACATAATTAATGTAAGTTGGGATATTAGCTATTTATTTACTTACGTATTTATTTAGTTACCCATATAGGGATTTATTTTCATTTTTATTTTCATTTCCATTCTTACCCTTATTTTTATTTTTATTTTTATTTTAATTTTTATAAATAATTCTTGTATAAAAGGAATTAAATAACAAAAGTAACAACATAAGTTGACTTGCAATGGTTAGAAAATGAGAACATGGCTGTTTAAGCAGTAAGGTACATTTTCATGGTACCAATTAAATGTTACTTCAACCTAGGTTTTTAATTTAATCTAAATAAAATAATGAAGTAATAGCACTTGTTTTTAAAATGTATTTCTAACACAGTATTACTTTTTATTAGGGCAGTATCTAACTAATTGAGAAATTGGTTTAATTGTTTTTATTGATTGAATAAATGTGTTAATAGAGATGTATATTTAAATGGAGGTTACAAATGAAAAAAACTTGTCTGAAGAAGTGTTTGGATACCATTACACGAAAGCGCTAACAAGTTTTCAGTAAACGATGATTTTTTGGATTACACCTTGGCTTCTGTGGTTTGTTGAACTCACCTACTTGTGTTTCTTTTAAAGATTACAAAGACATGGCTTTTAATCTATCCACATACATCATGTCATGGTTTGTAGGTCCTGTGTGTTCTTGCTGAGAAAGACATGTGATCTCTCCATCTGCTACATGTGTTTGGTGCAGTACATGACAAAGACAGCATTATATGCTATTAATGTTGTGGTGAGGTTTGATTACAGTGTTGTCATACAATCCTAAGATCTCAATATGATGGCATGACCTATGATGTGTAGAATATAGACTTTCAATACCAGTGTGGACACTTGGTGGTCAAGTTTCAGAGTGTTATCTACATGTGCTCCCAGTGAGTGCATCACTAGGTTTCTGCATAGCATAATAGTTTTTCAAAGTGTGAGTGCAGGTTCATCTCTTATCACTCTGTATCACATATGTTATGTCAGAGGCATGGGATTACTGGTGGTATTATTCTGATAATATCCATGATTGTAGTTGTTTATTGTAATGTTTTCCATGATCCTTTGCCTGTGGCTACCTTGCTGGAGAGCCCTGCTGAGAGTACACCCATATTCAGTCATATCAGATTGCACAGCTTCCCAATATGCACCCTAATCCAATTGTATGTCAGATCCCTGATAGATGTCCTCTGGGTTAATCATGTAAGGATGCTTATCTCACACAGACATCCTCCTCATTTTTATGTCACCTTGTGTGACAGTCACAGACAATAGATTTTCACTCTACAGTCCTTACTGTACCATATAGATATGTGCTTGCTGTTGCTGCTACAACCATCTTCCATTAACATGTCTTCTTTCCCTGTGTTCATTCCTACAGTTTATCTGTGTGTCCCTATTCAATATACACACACTTCCCCTATGTCATCATTTTACATGGCAGTCCATGTCCCATTACAGATCATTAACACAGCTTCAGTACAGAATGCCAAGAATGGGATATCACAATACTCTACACTGTAGGTACACTGTCCTGTAATGTGTTTGGACCATATACTTCACATTCATACCTCTCAACTGTCCAGATCTTCCCAGAATGTCCAGATGTTTTCCTTATCAAATTTGTGGTTTCTGCCGTATCATTGGGATGATCTCTGGACTGATGCGATTCAATATTTCATACATTTGAGTGCATACCTCTCAACTGTCCTGATTTGTGCAGAATGTACAGTTTTTGTCTCATATTTGTGATCTTTTCCTCTTAACATTTTTGTTTTCTCTCAAATCATTGGCATGTCATTGCAGAGTGAAGTCAGAAACTGATGACCAACATTTGACTTTCAAACTTCATGCTCTTCAGAAAGTTCATGCTAATGTACATCCCATTATTCTATAAACTTTCTAAATTTGGAAGTGCAATATTAAAAATCTGTTCCTATTTTGGGGCCTTTGCACCCCCACAATGAATGCCTTTGTCCACATATCTTGCTCAAAGAAGATAACAGGTATGTTTGAATTTCATTCTACCACATATTCTTGTAACATCTATGGCAATTATGTCCCTTTTTCTGGTTAAATGTCACCACATGATGTTGGCCTTTGTGTAGATATGTTGCACTAACAGATTCACAGCTATCTGTGAAGCCCTGGTGGTCATTGTGGCATTCTGAGAAAATCTACAGACTGTAGGTGCTCGGCTTTAAACAGAATTGTATCTGTGTTTGCTTACATGGTTTCCTGGCTGGCAACACTGTTGTCAGCCATGAAACCTAACTTAGGCATACCATGCATCATTCATATGCATTGCACACTACCGCTTGCCACACACCATCACACAAACATGTAAACTCCATGTAGGCTCTACCTGAAGCCTACATTGAGTTTATTGAATCCTGGAGATTGTCTTTGTTTTTCTTCCTGCTGACCATCAAGTCTCCCTAGTGAGTGGTCAAATGCATGAGCCATCTTGCACATAGTCACTGGTGTCTTCTCTTGAATGATCCTAACTATGACCCTGGAGTTTGATGTAGGAACTCGCATCACTGCTGGGGTATCCTAACCTCTCCATATGGCACTACAATCTGATGTGGTGCTGTGGCAGAGAACCGCACTATCAAATACAAATATGTGAGTTTGAAGCCTGCAGGTCCAAGCTATTTAGTGGGTGTTGGGAGGGTTAGTGTAACAGTTAAGCTGTTTTTGTCACAGATAAAACGTACAGGGTTTGATTCTTAACACTGAGGGAAACTGATGAGGCTTAAAACCCACATACACACACACACACACACACACACACATACACACACACACACACACACACACACACACACACACACACACACACACACACACACACACACACACATACACACAAACATACTGCCCCTGAGAGCTACCATTACCATCTTGAGACTGCCATACCAAGGTGCATTGTATCGGAGCTTATGGTCATTGTGAATATGCAAGCCCCATCTTACATGGGAGCAAGTGGCCTTCTGGGCTTACTATCTCCCTCCTCCCATGATAGGAGAGCTGGTGCAAAACACTCTTACACTTTTTTGGGCCTTGATTTGATAACAAGCTTCATCCTGTAGAGGAGGGCTTGATTCCTTCAGTTGTCATGTACCTACAGTATCAACATCAGGAAGTCACTTAACCAGCCAGCGCTTCTTTGTCACACCTGAAAGAGTTATTGAAGCCAAGAGCATTTACCCAGTTAACAAATGAAGAACTATAAAATAAACAACCTCACGCTGTGTACCTGGACTTTATCATCATAACTTACCATCTCATATGTTTCTGCCAGTGGGCACTGCAAGTTAAAATTCAAACAAATAAGATGCATGACTTCAAACAGTCAGTATTTCTGTTTGCCAGGATATATTGATCAAAAGTAGAAAAGCTGATAGGCTCACAGCTCTTTATGTGCAGATTCTAAATGCATTCTGAGGATAGACCATTATTTGCAACTCTGAGTTCTTATTTGAGACTTTTCTCCCTAAAATCATTGATTCCAGTAGAAATATGGTCTAAGAAAGTGTTACAATTTAAACTGATGCAATGTCAGAAGTGAAGACTGAAAATAAAAGGACTGCAGAGGTAAATACTGTTTGTATATATTACATATTTGTGTAACTGAAATGACAACTACAGCACAGACACATGACAAAGGACAGTGTGGTGGCATGTACAAACAGCAACAAATTCTGATGTTGCAGATTCATGGCTCCAGGACCACACGAAGAAGATTACTGTATCTTCTTACTCAGAGCAAATTGGTTGCCTTTAAAAGACAACACATGACCTGAACGATGGTTACAGACCTAATCTGGCCCACACACTCCTCATAACCTCCCAGAATTGTTTTAATTCATTTAATAATGGAGTAAGTCCACTGAACATAAGTCCCCCTTTTCAGGGGAAATCACACTGTCTGGTGAAGATTAATACCCTCGGCTACATGCAGGAATTCAGTAACAGCTCAGAGCCATAATCCTCTGTACTGACTTGCCAGAATCATGAACTTCTCTTATACCACTCAACCATCCTATTTTGGCTCATATTTTTGTCCTGTTCCTCATACAATCTGTGGTTTTCTGGCAAATCATTGAGGATTAAACTCACTAAATAATGACATACGCATGTCAGACTTCATATCCCTCAGAAAATGTAAGATGCATGTTAATATAAAACCTGCTATTCTAGCAACTTTGTAAATTATTAAGAGCAATTTTTATCATCCATCTCTATTTTTACCCCCCCCCATTATTTTTGACTTTGTCCACATTTTTGTGCTAAGAAGTTGAGAGGTATGACTGCCGCCTGTCCTTCCATACTATTTCATTCAACAAAGAGTTACTGTAGCAGATGGGTCTTCACTATTACCGTCTCAGTTGCCTCTCTTATTCATTTAGATCTAACTTGCTCAGTGTATATGTTCTATCTAACAGAATAACTACTCTAAGCCCCTCCCTGAGGTCTATTTTCCAGTATGTTAAGAATAATGGCTAACCATGCTCTACCTCTTTTCTGTAATAGAATGAAATAATTTCATTTAGACAGAAAAACATTTTACTCATCTGTGATAAACATTGTGTATTTTGAAGAATTCAGCTGTTCAAATGCTGTCTACTAGTTTAATTAATGAGTTTGCATTTTTTCACTTTATTTTAATGCTGTAATTTCTTCTGTCATGGTGCACAGCTGAACATGGCCTAGTTTGACTCAGTCCTCCCACTTCCTTGAGAAATGAATTATTACATTAATTTAGTTTTATCATGCCGCTAACTAGGCAGCATTGTACAACAGTGCATAGTGTAAAAAGCATAGTTAATTTAGTCTTACCATGCCATTAAGTAGGTGGTACTATACAGTGGTGCATTGCATAAAATGGGTCGTTAATTTACTCATATCATGCAATTAACTAGGTGGTACTGTACAAGAGTGCATAGTGCAAAATGGGTGGTTAGTTTAGTTTTATCACATCATTAACTAGGTGGTACTGCACAGCAGTGCATTGTGTAAAATGCCCAGTTAATTTAGACTTATTATGCCATTAACTAGGCGGTACAGCACAGCAGTACATAGTATAAAATGGTAGTAAAATTAATAGTAGTGGAAAAACTTACAGTGGCATTGAAGCAGATTGAAAGGAAAAGAACTTACAAAAGCCACAATGGTCATGTTACTAAACTGAGCTAAGCATTAAAGCCACAAGGCTTCCCCTTATCAAATGTATGCAGTGGACTTATAAGGAGGAAAGATTACTGATGAGTATTCTGGTACCCTGATACTAATTTCCCTTACTAGATGGTGTGAATTCTTATTTAACCACTCAGGGCATGGACAGATTATGTCATAACCCCTGCTACCACTCCCCCCACATGCTGATTTAAGATCTCTGTGCAGCAATGTTATGATACCAAGAGTGAAACCAGAATCAATCATAGCTTGTTTTTCCAACCATGTGAAACAACAGTTCACTGTCAGAGAGGCCCACTGCACATGTATATGTTTATGTATAATTCTTCTTAGCCTGAAATTGAATTAAGATGTAGTATGAAAGGAAGAAAAACAAACACTAGTGTGTAAGCCACATTTTCTGTATCTTAACATTTCATTAAGAAGTCTTTTGTGACCTTTGGATGACAGGAATTCAGGTTCAGTCAATATCTATAAGAATCAGCTGCTGTGAAACTTCAAAGGCATTTTTTATGTCATCATGATTTAATCAACAATATATATGATAAATATATGAGTTTTGATACTTTTTTTGGAGCACAGTTCAACATTCTTAAGCAAACCTCATTGAGTTACACCAGAGCAGACAAGATGTATTCTGCAATGAAGAGTCCCCATGGACTTGTAAACATTAGGAAGGATGTACAGAAGGGTCAGAGGGGTCATATCAAGAAATATGGTCTTGAGAATGTCACTCCCAATCTGGCTAATTTGATTTAAGAGAAATATCTTTTTAATGAAGTAGTCCATAATAAAAGTAAAGGGACAGTAGATTTTTTATTAACAATTGTTATATTTTTTCTACTGGTAAGAATAACTTAGCTGGTTCATTACATCATTCCTTCTTTTGTTATTCATCCTTCTTTTTTTCTGTTCTTCTTTTGGGCCTTCCTTTTTCCACTGCACATTTTCTGATTCAGGTAAAATTTTGTATTTACTATCCATTTAGGAAATTTGAAACTTCAAATTAACTGCCTACAAACAAGCATCAAAAAGTGGCACAGATGAAGCCTACAAACAAGCAAGCTGATTTTATGGCCACATGCGAATCACTGGTACCAGATGAAAAAAATCGGGTCTATATTAGAAAAGTGAAGCAACAAAAGAGTGAACACTCTTTCATCAACACGTAAAACCCGAAGTCTGAAAACACCAAAGTTACAGAACAGCGATTTTTTTCCCAGGGGAAAAAAATCCCTAGGCCGTTCTCGGGACTTTGCTGTTTTCTCCACTGTGGTGTGATCTCGGAGTTGGTATATTTAAGTAGGATGGGTGTGGGGGCACAGCAACCCACATCAGGGGGTGCGGGGGGGGGATTTTGTCTTTATAATTGTTGGTTTTTTTTTTTTTTGGAATAGTGTTTTTTTTTCTCTGGGAAAAAAAATCACTGTTCCATAACTTCGCTGTTTCAGACTTCGGGTTTTACGTGTCGACGAAAGAGTGTTTGCTCTTTCATCATTTCGTTCTTCTAATAGAGACCCAAAAAATCCTCACTACTATAATGAAAGCTGTCATATGCAGAATCCTGCATTAACCCATATTTTGTCCAGAATCTTAATATGCACAGAATGCTGTTATGGCATATAAGTTAGAAAACAAACTATGTATAGAAGCCATGTACCAGACTGGAGGTTTAATCCTTAGAGAGCATACACAATCTGATGAATTATCTGACCATGTTTTAATTTCCTGCTGTCCTAGCAGGTCGGCAGCCCTAAATGGGTATGCAACAGTCTCTACTATTGAAAGTAATGGGGCATAAAAATGGCTACTCACGGTGGAGGATATGCAGAGGACTTGGCTGATGGAGATTGTGAAGTCATCTGCATGTTGTGCTGTTGTTATCTGCACAGCAACTGTGAATGGGCAGTGAGAGACTCCCTTTTAGAAAAAGTAACGACATGCACACATACATGGTCTCTCACATACACAGTCGATATTCCATAGTGCTCCAGAATATATGATGGATTTACCTGTATGCTCAAATGGAGTTTTATGTTTAAAGCAAATAGTATAAGTAAACTGTCTGTGCATTCATAGGCAGGAATACGTGATTGCATCTGCATGGACCCCATTGTGAGATGTAGAAATCCAGATTCTGTTAATGATATTCCTTGGATTGTACCT
The DNA here is from genome assembly GCF_019279795.1 of Protopterus annectens. NCBI lineage: Eukaryota > Metazoa > Chordata > Ceratodontiformes > Protopteridae > Protopterus > Protopterus annectens. The sequence continues at coordinate 1,890,135,089 of NC_056733.1, read as the reverse complement.
GATGTGTTAGGCTGGTCATGACTTATGTGTTGCTGCTGCATTCATCTTAGATATAAGGAAACCTGTCCCTGCCTGACTATGCAACCTCATAATACATAGTAAAGCAATTTGAAAATGGGGTGATATAGTTAGCCTTGTCAGTGGTTAGACACTATTATTAAATTAATAAAAGTACTGTCTTGTATGTAGTGAGTCTTTTACATAGTATTTTTTGTGAGGGAAGTATAGCTCATTCCCAGTGCTCTATGAATTAAGTTGATAGAATGCATCTTACTCTAAGAAAATAGTGCCTCTACATTTCAAAGCATTACAGTGACACCTGACAATTGGATAATTCTCTTTTTACAATCTAGTGGGAGCTGTTGACTGAACAGCACTCCACCATAAAAAAAAAAAAAAAACAATATATATATATATATATATATATATATATATATATATATATATATATCTTACGTATATAAAATCTGCCCACTGATATAGATAAATAAGGGTATTTGTATAGATTTGGTGGTGTGAGGGGCATCAAAGAGGTCATACTCACTCAAACATTTTTGATTAGACATATTTGATGAAGTGTGTTTTGAGGGACTGTTATCTGCTTATCTGTAAGGGAGTTCCTTTCAACAGGAAAGACTGTTATGTTACTGTCAACCTAGTAACACTCACCATTCTCACTATTTCAATCTTCACTGGTGTCAGTAGACACTACCTCTTTCCTGTCCAACCTTCTCCCTGCTGCAGGGATGTTTACTTTCGTATCCATCCTCAACAACACTTCACTCCACCAGGTTTACAAGTAGTAGGGCATCTCTGCCTAAACTGCTGATTCTCACCTTTCATATACACATTCTACACACTTCCTGGTGGCAGCAGGGATTACACTACTATACATATCCCCATACCTTTTTCCACTCCACAATCTACACATTTCCCATGTAGCATCAGGGACTGCTCTACCCTGTTAGCACATACCCCTCTTTTCTCCTGGCAGCAACCCATTCCACCAAACAATAAATTTATACCCTCAATAATTTGCTACCCACTCATCTTACTTTATAATAATCTCAGCAATGTTCTTCCCTCAGATATTCATCTTCCTTTTGCTACTCACCCTTCCTCTTTCCATTGCTCCCCTCAACCCTTTTCCATCCACCCTCCCTACCATCTGCTTTAATCACTCTAAATGTACTATTCCAGTTTCAGTCATACCCACCTTCCCATCAATATCTTCACTCCCCTATACATCTAATTGCGTAGATTAAATATTTAATGTCTATTTTGCATTTTGAGTCAGGTATGTACCCTGTTTTGTAGGTTAAACACTGACAATGTGTACATTTTATGTTAAGTTATAATGCTGATAGTAATGAAAAGTGAAGAAAGTTTTACATACAGGTTGTGTGCATATGAATTTGACAATGTCAACTTTATTAGTTTTCTGTCTATTGTATTCTCCCAGTATGAGGCTGAAAAGGATCCATTTGGAGCAGTCTTATATGTCGGTTCACAAATGAAAATAGATAAACAAATGAACAAACAAACAAACAAACAAAAACAAACAAACCCAAAATATCAAAAGATCCAGTATGGCAATTTTGTAAGGGCAGCAGAACAATCTTAGACTTTTATTCTCATCAGTATCAGCTTCATTACATTCTATGTCTGTCTCCTGAACATTTAAACCAGAAGCATTTTCTCTGACATAACTGTGAAGGTCTGTCTCTGTGAATGTGTAAACCAGGTGGTAGAAGTGTGCTGCAGACTGACTATTTACCATTTTCCACTGCTCAGCCTTAACCCACCTTCAGCTGCTAACAGTCCCGCAAATGCTCCCCATTCCAATCTTCTGTGGTCTTATGCCTTTATACATCCTTGCATTGCTTGGCTTGAAACCAACTAGTTCATCAGGGCATTCTAAGTGTTCACCACTACTTCTGAAGAAATAATGCCAACTCATTTTACTTTTTAAACATATTCCAAAACGTATTGCCTTTAACTCTCCAACTTCGTCAGTGAGAATTGTGTTATTTTTACTAAACAGTCTGTCTTGTATTTATTTATTAGTCTCTTTGTTTATTAACTGAGGGAGCTGAGCTGGTTCAGGAGGACTTTTTTTGTCATGACCCAGGTACAAGGTTAATGCAAACAGAATTACAGACTAAAATGAATGACAGGAAGTAATAAGTAAATTTACAACAAACAAAGACTGCAAAAAGTAGAAACAATTTGTATAAACTTATATGATAAATGACAATATTGTATTTCTTCATTTTCTCATTCTCACCTGATTTAGAATCTCTACTCAGTATTTCATAGCTAAATCTCTCCAGTCCATATAGTAATGCTGTTACTGTCCAACATGACTTCTGCCCTTATCCCTGTGCTCCCAAAGATATGGCCAGCATAACAGCATACCGTGTTGTACATGGTGCATCATCAATACCCTCCATGGTGAAAGGATTGCTTTACCACCCCTGGGTCTAGAACCCAAGCAGTGCATCTCAACATTCTGTTTCCTTTGATGTCTGGATTCATTCATTTGGATAGGATAATCATGCAAGGTTTATTTCTTCTTCCACTTTCTCTGTGGTGTCACTCTAGGCTGTATGTCTACCTTAGTGTTCCTTGTCCAGAAATGTTACCTTGTGGTGCTTTTTAGTGCACCCCCTACAGCCATCTTGCCAAGAACCTTCTAGTCATCTGTTCATGCACTGTTGAGCACCAGTGCTAACTATGGATGGCCCACAGTTAATACACTATGCTGTCAGTATGATGAGTCATATTCACCACAATTAGCTCAACATACTTATCAGCTTTAGACACTTGTAGAGGGGGCAATGCTTTATTAGAATTTCCACCTCAATATAATTGCCTTTGAAAACTTAGCAAGAAAATCAGAACAAGATTATTCATATTTGTACAAATAAAAATGTAGTGAACTGTGGGCATGCAATCCATGCAGCAAATCAAAACATAAATAAAACTGCCTTTGTATGACTGCAGACTTGTTCAGTTTAATGATTGCATTTGCACATGTTTATATTGTTAGAAATACAGACATATATCTTTCCCTACCCTATTTTTCATATACACCTATGGTGGTCAACAACCTCTGCATGTACAAATCTGCCTGTCATGTCTGCTTGACAGACAATAAAATTACTCCTGCCTTTGCGGAACAATGGAATGCAAGATCCCATATGGCCAATAGCTTCTAAAGTTATTAAAAGAATATAGGAACCTAAATTAAATAAAAGATGACTACAACAAGAATTCCTTCTTATGCTATAAACAACATGTTCTGGAAAGTGTCTAAATTTAGAGGAGTTAACTGAAATAGTATTTTAATCAGAATACATTGGAGTGCCATGTTTATTTATATATATATATATATATATATATATATATATATATATATATATATATATATATATATATATATATACATAGGGGACACAACAACAGAAGTTTGGTGGAGCCATAAAGACTGGTGATCTCAGTGACCATTTATAACTCAGTCAAATTGCATGGAGGTGGTATATCTCTCAATGTCACAGACCTAGAGGGATATAAGAAGGCATGCCTTGAAACATGGGCTGTATCACGGGGAGGTAATTGTGTGTATTACTCAAGAATCAGTACACTCATGCAAAACCATACGTCAGTGCTAGTGCATGATTGAGAAAACAGGGTCATAAGTTCAGCACACAGGAGGGTTACTTGAAAGCAGGCTAAAATAATGGATGAAGCACCTTCTGTGCAGTCAGGACATCCTGTAGTCACAGCCATTGTGAGATGCTATCTTTGAACACATCACACAATATTCCCTGATAATACAGCGGCCTGCTTCTGTAGTAATGTACTTCCATGCCTATTCCCTTGAATTGCTCATACTAGTGAGCATTGCATATGAACTCTTCCAGTGCAAAACATCACCCAATAAGTAGTTGGTGAGTCTGTTCCTACATTTTTTAATAAGTGTAGGTCCACACACTGCATAATCACTCACTGAGATGCAAGTAATCAGCACAAAACCTGTGCATGCAGACCCTTCATTGAACAATGTACAGAGTGAGAATGGACTGCAAAATTGTAATTGGTCATATCAATAAAAGTACATTACTGAGAGCACAGTCAGTAATTGACTAAGGTTTAAGATAAAAAGCTATGTTATTAACTGCTTTGGCTAAAAAATGAAGATAATGACATCAAATGGCATACCAACAGTGAAAGTTTCACACAGACATTACAGAGAAAGAATGTCAGCTGCTGGGTCAACAGGAATGAATATATTACATCTAAATGACAAATCGGAAACAGGTCACCAGCATTTCAAGCCACAGTGTCAGATAGATGATGTACATTCATGGATATGAAATGAGACTCCAATGGCGGGGACACTCCTGAGTTTACCTTTTGTATTTCCTCTTGTCTTTGTAAATTTCATTGTATTTTGAGAAAACAGTGATGGATAAATAATGCCAGCTCTTGTATTACGACCTGTTCTTCTCTGGAATGGTCTACAATCAAAATGTTGAATGACATTTATGCAAAACTGAGATGGTCGAATGCATAGTTCCCAGTTTCTGTAACATCGATCTGAAAATGTTAGGATCAACCTTAGGGAATGTTAGTGTGCATTCGCTCATATGAGGCTCTCGTTCTGACTGGAGATTGCACTATAGTGGGGATCAGAAAATGTACCCTTTTCCTCACTGAAGTGCAGTCTTGGAGTTTGTATATATAATATGCATGGGGTGTGGGAGAGTGCAGGGGGGAGCTTGCCCCCCTGCAAAAGTATGCAAAACATCACCAGAAGTCAAAGTAACCTGGGTAATGTCGATAATATCGAATTGCGAATTATAGACATTACTACTGTCGTCATTGTGATGAAATATCATTTTTATTTCCAACATTTATTTTCAGCTAAGTGAATACACAAAGAACTGTGATTCTTGGTTTTGATAATAAACTCTTTGAAACATGTATAATCAGTATAAAATCCTCTTTTTGTTACTGTTGTATGTGAATATATCCCCATAATTGTTGTATAGGAATAGTGCCATTATCTGAGGTTTTGTAACCAATGGTTATAGAGTCAAGAGGTTGAACACTATGTCGGAGTTCACAACTCTAATGTGAACCATCCAATTATTTCACTCTCATTTACTGAAAGTGAATTCCCTGTATTGTGTCCTCCAAAGGGTTGTGTCCTAGAATAAGAATCAGAAAATAGGTTACAGTGATTTGCATTTACCTCGTTTTTGTAAAAGTTAATGATATTTAAAAACTAGTGGGAGTATAAGGTATGATGCCCCAGAAAACCCTTTACTATATAATTTGAGGTAAGTACAGATTGATAAAATGCATACACTGATTTGCTCTATCAGACAGAAGTCTATCGGACATACAATATTACTGAAGTCAGTCTCAGCTGGTATAGTGTAAATGAACTCAGTGGTATCCCATGGTAACACTGGATCCTATCCAGTGACTCTAACTCTTCAAACTGCACTTCCTTGCATCTTTGAGTAACTGACCAATACTGGGGCAATGAGCAGGAACTGAACATTGTCCTTTGCTTAACTTATCACCTTTGATCTGCACATACTGTATGCAGCTCTGATCTGGAGAATAAAAGAGCAGCTCCACTCTGATATTTACTTATCTCATTAAATAAATGTTTTCCAAATAATAAAGGTTTTATTCATTCAAAGGCATTCAAAACACTGATTAACTCTTTTGGGTAACAAGGATACTAAAAATTGGTAAAATCCTGCCAAATCTGTGATGTGTGAACTATTAGTCATAGATTTCTGAGGAAGTTAGCCAGGGAGATGAGATGTAACATCTCACCTTAACTACAGCAGGGAATGGTGAAGAATCACTGTTATATACAATTAAACAACAGTTTCTTTAACAGTCAGTTAAATCTTGTTTATTTCAGGCACTGTAGACAAACAAATAATAATATTAAATGTTCCGTCTAGACTTTCTATGATCTCAGCAACTTCTACTGCTGAAGAAAATCTGAAAGGTAATCTAAAATTTGACCAAAAGGGTTTAAAACACACATATATTCATATTTTATATGTATATATATATATATATATATATATATATATATATATATATATATATATATATATATATATATATATATATATATATATATATATATATATATATATATATATATATATTTACATGGATATATCATACTGTAAACCATAATACCAGTACATCAATTTCTCTTATTTAAATTGTATTCCTCGCATTGTGTGAAGGCACTGCCTTTAATGTACAATATGTACTAAACAATAAATTATAATTTACACCAATGTTACTATTTTTTCAATATACTTTTTCTGTTTTTCTCTTTACATTATGTATATGCAAATACATTTCTTTATATTGCCAATGTAAATGTACCTTCTTGTAGTTTTATGTGCAATTACCCATAAAATGTTTTTTTTTAATTTGCACATGATGGCCTGAGATGTGGATGAAAAGGGTTTCTGAACCCATTAACAACAAAATCTAATAAATAAAAAAAATATTGATCTCTCCTGAGATTAGCCCCCAGATTTATTAAACTTCCATGCAGGGCTAGTTTAGTCCTGCACGGAAGCGCCCATTTAGGAGCAGGGCAGCAGCGCACCATGCATTGTAATGAAGGCACGCTGGCCGAGCTCCTAGGCTAACACGGAGCATGTATGAGTGCAGGGGACGTGTCTGAAAGCAGAGCTCTCAGAATAGACATGCCCCTGCAATTTCGAACAGCAGAAGCTGTTAAGAAATGAGCGAGATCGCTCACAGGTGTCCCCATATCCCCAACAACAAACTCTCACATGTACAACAGCAATAGGACATATAAATTAAAAGAAGAAACTCATCTATAGCTTTAAAACACTGATGAAAGCTAACCCTAGGTGTGCGGGTGTGCCCATCGCTTAGCTATGGTTAATGTAGCTGAAATAGCAAAAGAAGGATAAAAAGCAGGATATGTGCAAAGGAAGCAGTACAGCAATATTGTAGTGGGCAGAGCATTCGACTCATGAGCAGTCAATCCCGGTTCCAGTCTCACCACAGTACATTCCATTTCCATGTCAAAGCACTATTATGATCAATATAGTTAGTTGTATAACCTAATAAATAGCATATGTGTGTGAACTGGAGTAGTAAGCAGTGTAATGAATGATAACCCCATACACCTGCCAAATTCACCACCTATGACTGTCAAAAATAGATCAGTAGTAAGGATAAATAAGCACGACTAAGCAGGTGCAAGCCTGTTTGCATGACGGGAAGCAGTGCATACACAGATTAAGCAATAGTGAGGCTAACCATGTGTAAGCGGATGTCACCAGAAGTTAGCAGTGCTTACTGTAGAGCAAACCTGCTGAAAATTGCATAAAAGTGCTTTAAATTACTCCGTATCCAACAGGCCTCATTCTGGCCAGCAACAAACTAAACAGTCCCTGCAAGGCTTGAACCCAGGAGCCTGCATACCATAGGCAAGGTAATTAACCACTAAGCCACCACTTATATACATAACACTGACATTTCCACAAACATAGCATCTAGCAATACCAGTCAACATTACAGGACATGTAGCTAAATATGTAGATGTATGTGTGTGTGTGTGTGTGTGTGTGTGTGTGTGTGTGTGTGTGTGTGTGTGTGTGTGTGTGTGTGTGTGTGTGTGTGTGTGTATATCTATTACTAAGTAGATATATACCTCTCCCTCTCTGTATTACATATGCATACATATATATATATATATATATATATATATATATATATATATATATATATATATATACATACACATGCAAATATATAAATATCCACATATAGATATATGCAGGCATCCATACATCTATATGTAGTTAGATATATATGCAGCAATATATATATATATATATATATATATATATATATATATATATATATATATATATATATATATATATATATATATATATATATATATGTATATATATATATATATATATATATATATATATATATATATATATATATATATATATATATATATATATATATATATATATATATATATATATATATATATATATATATGTGTGTGTGTGTATATATACAGATATATATCTATGATATGATACAGCACATAAGAATGACATATATGATCACAGGCATTGCCAATGGGGGTGAGGGACCCAATCAACATACATGTAACACATATCATTACCCCCCCCAGCCAAACAGGTGAAACATACAAACAAACACACAAAGTAAACAAACCACTGCTCCCCAAACAACAGCCAGGATACAACCAGTGGGGGAAACACTGTAGATCCGCTAAGTCTAATCTAGAAACAAAGACAGGAACGTCCCTTGCGGGACAACCCAGAAATTCTTGGGTATTTGGATTCCCGTCATTACACTGCCTCATCAAGGCAGGGCACGTATATACTCAGAATACAGGGTTGGGAAAGCCTGATGACCCATAGGTCGAGACAACGTACGAGATGGGTCCAGAGAAGTGGAGAGTGGGCAGTGTGTAGTGGTGTGGTTAGACCTGACCTGCACCCAGGGAAAGGATGAGTGCTGTAGAGGAGGAGTGGGGTGGGGCTATGGGTATTAAATTATGGGTTGAGGCAAGCAGGTGTTGGATTGAGCAGTTCTAATTGGACCACCTTGTGGATGTAAGCAATAGTGTGAATTGGGCAGAGGAGTCGCCTAATGAGCAGGCATTCCCGGTACGAGTCCCACTGCAGCTCAGTCTATTTTACATGGCAAAGCATGGTATAACCAGATTTGTTGTTGCAAAACCCACTAAATAACTCCAAAGAACACATGGTCGCAGCACCCCACTGTAGGCATGTAAGCCTTTCTAATTGGCATCACAACTTATTATTGTTGTCCTCACCCCCACCCAGGGGTGTAAGTGTCCAAATCGACCTCCAAATTCAGTGTATATGCACAGCTGTCAATGTAGAAGAAATGGCCAGCTGTGGGCATTCCCTTCAGCCTTCCTGCACATCACTGGCTATTTCCCTTACTATCTTTCCTTCTTTGTGCTCCTTTAACACCACTTACCTATCAACCCCTTTTTCATTTCTATTAAAGTTTAATTAGGTGACACCCTCTTCCCCAACTATATTGGCAGAATGTGGAACTCCCTACCCACATCTATTACCTCAGCTGTCTCAAAGGACACATGTAAATAACACTTGAAAGAACCCCACAAGCACACTTGGATCAGCATATGCTCACCACCTGGCTAACCCCCCCCACCTTATACTCTATACCCCTACATCAACTACTGAAACTGACACCTCTTGGCCTGACTTGCATACATATCCCAACATCCTTTAAACCTTCCCTATTGCTCCCCTACCAGTTATTCCCACAGCCTTTTATACAGTTACAATGTCTCCCCCTCTACCTACCTACCTACCTACTCCTTCACTATTCTATTCTACTCTACCACACAGGTATGGAATAACTAAATCTTAACCTGAATACTTGAGTTTATCCTATCCAGAACTGTTAAACTGGAATCTAACTTCACCTTAAACTGACCTTTGTCAACAGTCATACCTGACATGTAAACCTGACCTAAGCATGAATAATACCTACATGTTAATGTAAACTAAGCATGAACAATATGTTACTTAGCTATGTTAAGTCTGTTACTCTCTATGAAAGAGAAAACCACTATATTTCTTGAAATTAGTAGCTGAGTTTTACTGTGGAGCTTTACTCCCCGGGCCACCGCTGAAAATGGGCAAGCATCCAGTCGGATTTTCCTGGTCAACAAATGTAAAATAAATAGATAAAGTAGCATGGGGGTAAGTGAGGGAAAGCGGGTTTAAGCCTGTTTGGCCAACGGTAAGCAATGCCTACACTGGTTAAGCAATGTAGAAGCTAACTCAGTGTAAGACACCGTAACCGGAGGTCAGCATTGCTTACCCGTGAGCAAACCAGCGCATACTCGCTTACAATTGCTCAAAAGTGCCTTAGTCACTCTGTAGCCAACAGCTTTCTTCCTGCCCAACAAAGAAATAATCTGCACTCCCAGGTTGCAACCCCCGGACCCTGCACACTATAGTCAAGGGGAGTTACCACTAAGCCATGGCAGATACACATACAGCTGCTGTTATCACAAACATATCATCCAGCACAGTCATTCAACAGTATAGGAAATGTATGTAAGCATGTAGATTAATACCAGCAACCATTTGTACATTGCTCAATTACAGTATTTTGAGCAGTCTATGTGTATCTTAAAAACAGTGCCTGTCCAATCATACTGTGGGAATGGTAGTCTTGCATAATACTTAAGAGAATAATAAAAAATGGTGCACATCGAGGGGGTGTGTGGGCATGCTTCATGCACAGAATGTCAAACCTGGGACTTTGGTTCCGCAGAACTGGGAGATGAGGCTGGCCAAGTGTGTGAGCAAACCACTGCTTCTCAAACCCCTGGCAGGATGCTACCAGTGGGAGAAACAGTGTAGACCAGCTAAGTCTAATTTTGACACTACAACAGGTCCGTCCCTGGCGGGACGAACCAAAAATTGTGAGTCATATTGATATTTGCACCAGTATCAGAGCAGGATCACAGCAAGGCTCATACATACGTGGACTAAACAGATGAAGAGCCTGCAGAAGCTTGGGTCGAGGCAGTGTACTGGATGAGTACCGAGACATGCAGAGAGGGCAATGTGTGCAGGTGTGGTATGGCTAGGCTAGCAACCGGAAAATGGATGGTTGCTGTGTACGTGGAGCTTGGAGGCCAGGGGAAGAAACCATGGGTATGACATTATGGAAGAAATATGCAAATGAAGCAGCACAGCAATAGTGTAGTGGGCAGTGCATTCGCTTAATGAGAAGGCATTCCCGGTTGGAGTCCCACTGTAGCACAGCATATTTTACATGGCAAAGCAGGTTATAACCAATAGTTTTGTTACAAAACCCAATAAATAACTTCTATATATGAACTGGAGTACTGCAAGAAATGCACATGTGAAGTATCAGTGTCAGACTGGATAAGGCACTAGTAAGCAGGTTTAAGCACAAATAAGCAATAGTAAGCGTATGTCAGCACTAGTAAGCGGGCTTAAGCCTGTTTGCACAGTGGTAAGCAATGACTACAGTGGTTAAGCAAATCTGAAGCTAACACCCTGTAAGCAGATGTAACGGCAGGTTAGCAGTGCTTACCGTCGCGCAAACCCGCTGACAACTGAGTAAAAGTGCTTCAACCACTCCGTATCCAATGGGCATTGTTCTGACCAGGAACAAACTAAAACGTCCCTGCAAGGTTCAAACCCAGGAGCTTGCACACCACAGACAATGTGATTTACCACTAAGCCACCACAAACATACCTAATCCTGACGTTTCCACAAACATAGCATCCAGCAATATCATTCAACATTACAGGACATGTAGCTAAATATGTATGTGTGTGTGTGTATGTGTGTGCGTGTGTGTGTGTGTGTGTGTGTGTGTGTGTGTGTGTGTGTGTGTGTGTGTGTGTGTGTGTGTGTGTGTGTGTGTGTATGTGTGTGTGTATATATATATATTTATATATATATATATATATATATGTATATATCTAACTAAATCTAAATAGATATATACCTCTCCCTCTCTGTATTACATACATATACATATATAGACATACATGTATATAAATATCCACATATAGATATATACATGTGCAGACATCCATACATCTATATGTCATTGGATATATATATATCTATATATATATATATCTATATATATATATATATATATATATATATATATATATATATATATATACACATATACAGCAAAAAAAAATATATATATATATATATATAGACTGCGAGGCTGAATAAAGCCTTTACACCTAACGGCTGCTGTATTTGTCTTTTTTTGAGTGCTGGACCCTATTTGGGGATCTATATATATATATATATATATATAAAACAATGATCCAAATGGAAAAACAGCGTTCAAGAAATACAAACGAAAACTCAATAAAAAACGCTGTGTCATTAGATGCCAAACCTGGTCTAAGAAGAACTCCAAGCGAGTATAAAAACTGAATTTAATATACGAAAATAATGAATTTTACAACACAACGAGAAGAGTTAAGCGCTTTCACTCGCAAAATACGAGCTTCATCAGAACTGTTACAAACAGGAAATAAATTAATTTAAAAACTTTTTGGCGCCAAAACGCTACCTTGTAACAAAAATTCTTAAAGGTGTACAAACAATAAAATACAATAAAAACATTATATCCTAAACACATTATGTCCGTCTAAAAAAATTTTTTAATAAATAATTGATAATAAGTAATAAATAATATTTAAATAAATAAATATGAAATTAGAATATCAACTGTGTACTAATAAAATTTGAATTTAAAACTTTTAGTATATTTAATATATTTAATAACTTATAAATACCATAAACATGTAATAAACATATATATACATAAAAATAATTAGATGCACCATCTATATAAATGTCTATGTGAATAATAATGCAGGTTTTATAGTAATAAAATAATTTAATCCTGATGGATTAGAAGCGTCAGTATAAAACTGCCACCATATTTCCTTGTATGACAATAATCCTTTGTAGTCACCCCCTCTCGGTGCACATGACAAATTTTCCAAAATTGCGAATTTGAATGTATGTGTATTTCCATATTGTTTTATATGCTTGTATAGGGCATTCTTTTCATCACAAGTCTTGATACTATAATAATGCGCATATATTCGTTGATGCAATTTCCGTTCTGTTTTGCCAATATAGAATCCAGAACATGCTGTGCATTTTGCTAAATAAATAACCCATCTGGTGTTACAATTTCCACTAACAAATGTTATTTTATATTTATGTATATTGTCTAAAATAATGTGGCTTTCTTCATATATAGCAAAACACTGTTTGCATTTGCCACATTTTGTGGTTTTTTTTTTTATTAGCAAAATATCTGGGTATATTACCTCTCTCTATATAATTTTTCAAATTCCGACCCATTTTGTATACAAATATTGGTTGTCATCCCAAAATTTTTTCCATTTATTGGTCCACCATAATAATTTTCCAGTTATTATTAATAATTTGCTTAATTTTCCCTGTATATGGGCCGTATTCTAAAACACACGCTCTTCTATAGTTAGTACTGATGGTAGTAGTGTCTAATGTATAATTGACTGACCTATTAATATCATTTTTTGTCCCAATAGAGGTGTATATTTTGTCCCCCATCCATTAATAATATTTTTACTAATATGATTAAGCATATTAATGTTGTAACCCCTATCTCTGAAAAGATTAATAATAAATCCAACTTCTTCTAACATCTCAGCATGTGTAGAGGTCATCCTAATGGCCCAAATAATCTGACCTCTGAATATGTTAGTAAATAATTTCCTAGGGTGGCAACTAGAAAATTTTAAATAGCTGTTAGAAAAAGTGTGTTTCCTATACAGCCTCGATTTAAAACTGTTGTCACCCTTGGAAATTAAGGTGTCCATGTATGGTAGGCCTTCCTTATTAAAAGTATAAGTAAATTTTAAGAAGGAACTACTTGAGTTCAAGAAATCAATAAACTGTGTTAACATGTCTATATTACCATCCCATAGTATATAAATATCGTCCAAATATCGTGAATAGTATTTAACATATTTAAAATATTCACTGTCAAATATTTATGACTCCTCCCAATCAAGCATGACAAGGTTAGCATATATTGGGGCACAAGCTGCTCCCATAGCAACACCGTTCATTTGTCGAAAGAATTCTCCCTCATATTCAATAAAATTGTTGTCCAATACAATGGACATAAGTTCTATAATTAAACAAACATGGTCCCATTCATAGCCCCCATATTTCCTAATACTATTGGAAAAAGCCTCTAGTCCCTCAGTCCTAGGGATACTAGAGAATAAATTGACTACATCCACAGTAACAAAAATAAGTTCCAAATGCCATAAATTAACAGGAAAATTACGTAAAAAGTCCCACAAATCTTTCATTAAATGTGGGATTCTATCATAAATAGGATTTAAAAATCTGTCCACAGCAGTCCCTAATGGAAAGGTCTTAGACCTGCTGCCAGATATTATAGGTCTAATTGGTGGTTGCTCAATAGATTTATAAACTTTTGGGATTCCCACAATGGAGGCTAAGATGGGATGTTCAACTTTCAAATATTTATATAAGTCCATAGTAATTATATTGTCTATTAAAAATTCTTCAATATGTAAGTCAATACGACGGTGTGCTATATTAATTTCGTTAAGTGATACGATCTCATAATTCCCAGAATTATGTAAAATTTGATGTATTTGAGATACATATTCTGTACTGTCAAATATAACTATCCTGCCCCCTTTGTCGGGTTTCATAATTCTAATACTGGTATCATTCCTCAAATCCTGTAACAGTTTCAATTCTTCAGGTAAATTACTAGACGTATAAGCATTTTTAAAATGCTTTTGTAATTGGTACATCTGTCTAGAAACTGTCTTGTCATACACTGATATAAGTGGATGCATAGGCGGAATAAATGTACTTTTTTTTCTTAAGTGTACCATACACACTGTAGGACTTGTTGTCATTATTATCAAAACTAATGGCCAAATTTAATTTCCTTATGTATTTCTTGAACTCAATGAGATTGTCAACTAGTCTAAATCTGATAGTGGGTATGTATTTCATACCCCTAGAAAGCAAGTTAAAATGGGTCATATTCAATGTTAAATCTGTATAATTATAAATTTTAAAGTGTTTATAAGTGTTGACTAATCCTTCATTAACTATACTAGTACTTGAACTGTCTAGTATTGGTCTTCGTTCAGTTGTATTCATGTCAACAACATCATCATTAGATCTACTGGTGGTTTCGAAAATCGGGGTAGAAATAACTGAATTATTGTCGCCATTTTTTCTAAAAATTTCTGATATATTATATGTTTGCTTATTTGGCTTGTCGGGCAACATTAAGGGAAATTTTCTTTGTAATGCCATCCCCATTTTTTCGCAATTTTGGAAAATTTGTCATGTGCACCGAGAGGGGGTGATTACAAAGGATTATTGTCATACAAGGAAATATGGTGGCAGTTTTATACTGACGCTTCTAATCCACCAGGATTAAATGATTTTATTACTATAAAACCTGCATTATTATTCACATAGACATTTATATAGATGGTGCATCTAATTATTTTTATGTATATATATATATATATGCTTATTACATGTTTATGGTATTTATAAGTTATTAAATATATTAAAAACACTAAAAGTTTTAAATTCAAACTTTATTAGTACACAGCTGATATTCTAATTTCATATTTATTTATTTAAATATTATTCATAGATTAGTACTAAGCTAACTGCCCTTGCGAGCCATTTTAAGCCTAGCCAATTATCCCTTGTGAGACTCAAACCCTGCACTTTGTGTTTGTAAGGCAAAGACCTTAACCATTAGGCCACCCTCCCAACCCTTTATTACTTATTATCAATTATTTACTAAAAAAATTTTTAGACGGACATAATGTGTTTAGGATATAATGTTTTAGTGTATTTTATTGTTTGTACACCTTTAAGAACTTTTGTTACAAGGTAGCGTTTTGGCGCCAAAAAGTTTTTAAATGAATTTATTTCCTGTTTGTAACAGTTCTGATGAAGCTCGTATTTTGCGAGTGAAAGCGCTTAACTCTTCTCGTTGTGTTGTATCATTATTTTCGTATATTAAATTCAGTTTTTATACTCGCTTGGAGTTCTTTTTAGACCAGGTTTGGCGTCTCATTACACTTAGGAGTACAGCGTTTTTTATTGAGTTTTCGTATGTGTGTGTGTGTGTGTGTGTGTGTGTGTGTATATATATAAATATATATATATATATATATATATATATATATATATATATATATATATATATATATATATATATACATAGATATATATATATATATATGTATATATATATATATATATATATATATATATATATATATATATATATATATATATATATATATATATATATGTATATGGGTTCACTTTATAATTTCGAAATACTGAAATACCGAATTTCAGTATTTCGAAATCATAAAGTCAAAGACTCAAAATCGCGAAAGTGCATAATTGTGAATTCGAATATCTCAAATTCACGGTTATGGCTTATGGTACGTGACATTTGGTGTTGGGCATGTATTGTGGTTTGTGTCGGGTATGGATGTAGGTGCAATTGCAGGTAAGTGAGTGTATTGTAAGGGTTTTGTGTGGGTGTTTGAGTGTGTCTGAAAGTGTGAAAGTGTTGGATGTGTTGATGTATGTATATGTGTGATGTTTGTGTGTGTGAGGGACTGTGAAATGTGTGGGTGTGTGTTTCCTTTTTGTGTCTGTGCGATCTTGGAGGTAGTATATATAAGTAGTGGGGATGTGGGGTTCAGGGGGGCTTGTCTCCCTGCTTACATATAGTGTAGGTTTGTTTGTGTTTTTGTGTTTGTGTGTGCTTTGTTTGTTGTAGTGTGGGTTGGACGATGCATGTATGTGGTGTATGGTGTATATGTATTCGTGATTGTGTGTTTCGCGACTGTGTGCTTTCGGGATTATGGACTTTCGACTTTTATATACATGTATATATATATATATATATATATATATATACATATATATATATATATATATATATATATATATATATATATATATATATATATACATATATATATATATATATATATATGTGTGTGTGTGTGTGTGTATATATATATATATATATATATATATGTGTGTGTGTGTGTGTGTGTGTGTGTGTGTGTGTGTGTGTGTGTGTGTATGTGTGTGTGTGTACACAGATATATATATATATATGATACAAGACAGCACATAAAAATGACATATATGACCACAGGCCCTGCCATTGGTGGTGAGGGGTCTCAATCAACATACGTGTTACAAGTACCAATATCCCCCCCACAGCAAAACAGGTAAAACATACAAACACACAAAGTTAACAAACCACTGCTTCCCAAACCACAGGCAGGATACTACCAGTTGGAGAAACATTGTAGACCCACTAAGTCTAATCTACAAAGAAAGACAATAATGTCCCTTGCGGGACAACCCCAAAAAAATATTTTCGGATTTCCACCATTACACAGATGCAGGGCAGGGTGCATATGTACCCAGACTACAAGGTTGGGAAAGCCTGATGATCCATAGGTCAAGACAACGTACATGATGGGTCCTGAGAAGTGGAGTGTGGGCAGAGTGTAGTGGTGTGGTTAGACCCGACCTGCAACCAGAGAAAGGATGAGTGCTGTGGAGGTGGAGTGGGGGGGGCTATGGGTATGAAATTATGGGTCGAGGCATGCAGCTGCTGGATGGAACGGTTCTAAAGGGACCGCCTCGTGGATGTAAGCAATAGTGTGAATGGGGCAGAGGAGTCACTTAATGATCAGCCATTCCCGGTACGAGTCCCACTGCAGCACAGTCTATTTTACAAGGCAAAGCACATCATAACCAGTTTTGTTGGTGCAAAACCCACTAAATAACACCAAATAACACATGGTTGCAGCTCTCTACTGTAGGCATGTAATCCATTCTAACTGGCATCACAACTTACTATTTTTTCCTCACCCCCACCCAGGGGAGTGAGTATCTAAATCTACCTTCAAATTCAGTGTATATGCACAGCTGTTGCTGTAGAAGAAATGGCCAGCTGTGGACCTTCCCTTCAGCCTTCCTGCATATCCCTGGCTATGTCCCCTACTGTCTTTCCCTCTTTGTGCCCCTTTAACACCACTTACCTATCGACCCATTTTTCTTTCCTTTTGAAAGTTTAAAGATACAATTAGGTGACACCCTCTTCCCCAACTATATTGGCAGAATCTGGAACTCACTACCCACATCTATTACCTCAGCTGTCTCAAAGGACACATTTAAAAAACACTTGAAGGAACACCTCAAGTACATGTGGATCTGCACATGCTCACTACCTGCCTAAATCCTCCGCCCTTACACTCTATACCCCTACATCAACTACTGAAACTAACACCTCTTTTTCCTGCCTCGCATACATATCCCAACATACTTTAAATCTCCCCTTTTGCTCCCCTACCAATTATTCCCACAACCTCATATACAGTTACAGTGTCTCCTCCTCTACCTACCTACCTACCTACCTACTCCTTCACTATTCACTTCTACTGTACCACATAAGTATGGAATAACTAAATATTAACCTGAATATTTGAGTGTATTCTATCCACAACTGTGAAAATGGAATCTAACGTCACCTTAAACTGACCTGTGTCAACCGTCATACCTGACATGTAAACTTGAACTAAGCATGAATAATACCTACATGTTAATTTAAAATAAGCATGAATATATATGTTACTTTGCTATGTTAAGTCTGTCACTCTCTATGAATGTGAACACCTCTGTATTACTTGTAATGATTAGCTGAGTCTTACTGTGGAGTTTTTCTCCCCGAGCCTCAGCTGAAAATGGACAAGCATCCAGTCAGAGTTTCCGGAGAAGAGAATGACGTGATAATAAACCACCTGGTACTGCACTACCAGGTCCTGTTTGGCAGGACAGCACTGGAACAGCAGGAGCATACCACCCTGTGGAACGATCTCATCCACAGAGTCAATGATGTTGGCCTGCATAACTGCAGTTATGAGCAGGTCTGGCATCATTGCAGTGACCTATTTCACAATGACCATCGGTGTGCTGTTGCAGTCCGGGGTGATCATCTTGCCACAGGGGGCCATGCTATCCATCCCCCCTGACACATGTGGAAGAGCTCCTGGCCAGCCTAGTGGCACCTGTCCATCCTGAACAACATCAACCACTGGACCCCTTTGTGGATGTGAGTGTCATTCACACTACAGCTGAGGAGCATGCAGGTAAGGGCACAGGGCACATCAGTAGACCACTGTTGTGTAAATATCCACAGTGGTACATGTAGGTCATGCATATCTGATATGTTATACAAATAATGTGTTGCTGCATTGTAGTGATAATCAGATGTCCAGATGTGGTAGTATTGTGTGCATTTAAAGTAGATATATGGTAGTACTGCACCTAGCCTGTAGCAGTGCCACAGGTATGGGCACTGACATTGCATCTCTCACCCACTTATGTTGGTCCCTCTGGGATAACAGCAAGGCAGCAGCCTAAAGCTGGTGAATATGTCTTATGTAGATGCATGCCAACACACCGGACTTGTAATGGTGATATAATATTCCATGCACACATCTAACACACCTACCCTGAATGCATGCTGTGCATGTGCATGTATTGTTGCTGTGAAATGCATGGTCTAACAGGGGCGGACATGAGGGGGTACTGAAAGGGTATGTCACACACCTGCATGACAACTAACATCCTGTCATTGTGGAATGTGTCCACAGGGGGTAACATACTGTTGGTAGATATGTCCTACAGTAGCAACATGTTCTGGACAACACCCATATACAGTGCAACACCAGTGTACATACTTGTAGGGCAATGCCAACTGCTGCTGAGATACACTATGGCATACAGCATTACACTACTCCACATTATCAGCTGGGTCTAAGCTGAACATGTGGTGTGCAGTGTATGGGACACTGCAAGCTGACACATATGTGTAGGGCTTATCTGTCATGCATCTGCATAAATGCTGAGAGGAAGTCTCAGCATGAAACATCAGTGCACTACAGCAGGCATCCTAAGGATGGTAGGAATGGCTATATCTGCATATAGTTAGGTCCAGGACCTGTGGCAGCTGTAACCCCATCCACACTGTAATAGTGATGACATTGTGTGAACACCATGGGATGTGCCCATGAGTGGACCTTGCAAATATGCAGAATAGAGGGACATGTGTAGGGTAGGCTGAACATACACTGGCAATTGCAGAAGGCCCACGCTGGTATACCCCTGCCATGAGCAGTGACTGCTGTAGTACACACAACAAGAGGTGTGCTAAACCATCTTGATAAGGGTGTGCACAAACATACCCACATGGTGTGTATGCATCATGGTCAACAGCCACACACCTATCACAATCTGTAGACACTGCATGTGAATGTACAGGACATATGTTGCATACCGTGTGTGTGTGTACAGCTAAGATCTGCAGTGCTGTGGTCCCATGCCAGATCACAGATGTGTGTGTAAAAGTGAGAATGGTGTGTACACCCCCCATAGCCACAGTATGCTGTGTTGGTTGTCAGTGTAAGCATGTCTGCAGTGGCCATACATGGTCTGTTGATGTTGACAGCTATAAATCAGGCATCCGGGATTCACCAATGACAACAGTCCACATATCATCCCAGGTATGTATTGCTGAAACACATAGGGGCTGTGAGAGGTACAGCTAGCATAACTGACAAGGTAGTACACATTCCACAATGGGTTGGACAGCTGTGAGTTGTGAGGCACAGTACATGGCAGGGTGCAGAACAGGTGCACAGCAATAATGTGTACATGGGTGCAGAGTTATCCAGGGGAAGGGGTATCACCTAGTCACAGCACATGCATCATACATATGTATACTGCTGCTAACTTGGTGTGAGTATAGCTGAACTGCATGCTGTTCTGTACCATATGTTCTGAATGTTGGCAGATGGGTAATTGAAGGAATGTGTGTACAATCATTGTGCATCCTCACCTGCATGTGTGTGTGTGTGTGTGTGTGTGTGTGTGTGTGTGTGTGTGTGTGTGTGTGTGTGTGTGTGTGTGTGTGTGTGTGTGTGTGTGTGTGTGTGTGTGTGTGTGTGCATCCTGGTGGTTAGTTAGTTTGCCTGCATGGTCACTCTGGTGAAGTGGTGGGAGGTAGATGCATGTATGATGCATGTGTGCATGTGTGTTTTTGTGTGTGTGGCCATGTATGCACATGTGTGATTGTGGGGTGTTCATATGGCTGTACCCCACTTTGGGACCATGCAGTACATGGACATGGAGTGCCACATTGCACACCAGGAATACCTGACATGTACTCACAGAACAGCAAATAGTATAATATGGCCTGTAGCTTGGATCAGGCATCCAGAGGGAAGGTAGACCCCAGGTACACACTTAATATTGCTGTCAGCAGAGAGGTCAACTACAGCCCATGTATGCAGCTCTACAGATGCATTGGGGAAGAAATAGTCAACACCAGGGAGTGTATCCACATATTACAGCTGACACTTGATGGGCCGACGGAGCAGCATATCCCGCTTGTACTGAAAATTGCATACACTTGACACACCAGTGGGAGGTATTATTGCTACAACATAGTAGCCCACACATATAGAGGCCATGCGCATCATTCCGGCTATACAGAGGGTGCATACCGAATGACAGCATTGGGGCCATGTTACTCCACTACACGCAGGTCAGGTAGGTAATGTAGCAACAGGCCTTGTGTTGTGACTGCTTGTGTGGGCATTTAGAGGACTGTGGTGTTAATAAGTGGTAGAAATGTGTGTATGTTATGTGTGATGCAGGATGGGGTAACACATGAACATATACGTGGGGCTGTCTCTAAAGGCATGGACAGGTAGGTAGTATGGAGATATGTGTGTGTGTGTGTGTGTGTGTGTGTGTGTGTGTGTGTGTGTGTGTGTGTGTACTGTTAGGCAATGCTGTACAGGTTTTAAAGTGCAGTTATTGTTTTCTCCCACAGGTGGCGAGGTGGGTCAGTGTCCCTCCTGCACCCAATCTGAAGAAGGTGTCCATACAGACAATGATGATGATGATGATGATGATGATAATAGTAAGGCACAGGTGGGGTTGTCAGGGGCCGACACTGCACATAAATTTGACATCCCCCTTTTAGCCACACCACCCCCGCACACAGTTACAGTGCCTATACACACCCCAGCACCAGTAACCATAGCAGAGGGACAGTTGGCATTCAGTGGCAGTGCACAGACAAGTGTGGTAACCATGCCTACTGTATCCAGTCACAGCAGGCTACCACATAGGCGGATGTCCCAGGGTGCGCATGGTAGGGCTGCTGGACATCATGCCCCTGGCATAGGCAACATAGCTGCAACAAGCAGACGCATGTTCCAGGCTGTAATGGTGGCACAGGCACATATTGAGCATTACACCAGACAGGGCCTTAGGCTGCAGAGGGCTGCACATACTACTGTAGGTGACAACCTCCGTGAAGTGGCGGCTGCCATCCGTGCTTTTAATGAGCAAGCGGATAGATGGCATGATGAGCTGATGGCCCTCATCAGCCATGGTGTGTCTGTGCTTCTACATTTGGTGGGGATGCGGTGATGCCTGCATGGACGTGGCCCAGAAACACCAACAGCTGGCACTCAGCATGGCTTGCTAGGACACCAAGAGGCTCCCCTAGTGGCAGTAGCAGCCCCAGCAGTGACCACAGCAGGCCATGTGCACGTGGTCCTGGCCAGTCCCAGGAGGGATGTGGTACCAGCGGACAAATGTCATCAGCAGGTGAGAGTAGCACTTCAATGCCTGTACCTGCACATGCCTGCGGAACCCATGGCAGGCACAGTCCACATGTCCATGGATGGAGGCAGTGAACTGCACACCCTGTTAGGTATGGTCTGCAGATGTCCATAAACACCAGTGTAGGACAGCCACAAGGCAGAACTGTGTGCATGCATACCCACACAATATGCAAACACACCTAGGGCATCTCATACCTACACACACCACATCACCTCAGCCAGCTCCCCAGAATGCACCCCTCATCCACACACATGGTGTCAAATGTATGGCCCACCCTCAGCCTCTGGCAGACCAACACCACACCCCGTGCATATGATGATACCTGTGCCCCATCCCTGTCATCCATACCATCAATGCAGGGACAGGCTAATATGGTTCTGATGCACAGAGTGAGTGTACACCAGTGTACCACACTCTTGCAGTGTAACATGTTGTAGGGTGTAGAGTGTGAGGCATAATTAGCAGGTAGTGTAGCCATCCAGCAGTGATGCCTTCTTGCTGTTAGTAATACTGCTTGGTTGTGATCTCTAAACTGATATGCAAGTGTGTTGTAGGTGTACATGTGTCAGCACAAGGATGCCCTGTGCATATGATGATACCTGTGCCCCATCCCTGTCATCCATACCATTGATGCAGGGACAGGCTGATATGGTTCTGATGCACAGGGTGAGTGTACACCAGTGTACCACAGTCCTGCAGTGTAACATGTTGTAGGGTGTAGAGTGTGAGGCATAATTGGCAGGTAGTGTAGCCGTCCAGCAATGATGCCTTCTAGCTGTTAGTAACACTGCTTGGTTGTGGTCTGTAAACTGATATGCAGGTGTGTTGTAGGTGTACATGTGTCAGCGGGAGGATGGTCTGCAGTCATAATGCACAATGGGGTATTTCACTGTGCTAACACCATGGCAGTGACATATGTGGGGTACAGTCGAACACATTTCACAGGTTACTATACCGGGTATTGCCTGTGCAACATGGACAGGTGGCCCACTGAGACATGTATACCCTGCAACCTAATGTAGACCCATCCACATACACGCACACAGTAACTTGCCAACTCTGGGACTAGACCCCTACCTAGCTATGTCGTGATACTGACGTGCGTGGCCTACATTGCACAAACACTGCCTTAACCACTCTGTATCCAACAATCCTTGTTCTGGCCAGCAACAAAATGAGCATCCCTTGCAGGTCATGAACTCAGAGCTCAATACACTGAAGTCACAACACATGACCACTATGCCATGACCACTGTAAGGACAGTTTTTGTGTTACCAATACATTACGCAAATTGAGTGGTATTGAACAATTGCCTTTATGTCCTAGATTGTGTAGTCCTTGTCATTAATATGACTGTTGCATCACATATGTTGTTTCATCATAATGTACATATAGCAGATACATATGTTGGGATACATGTGGGAGGGTATATGCAACCATTACGTTTACTCATGACAGGTATATGGTTGTATACCTATAGGTGAATAGATGTCTACATGTACATACACAGGTATACACATACAAATGTCTGTATACACATCTGTATAGTGCTACATATATATGGTCAAAGTGGATTCCCCCTTGTGGAGTGGGATAACTGTAGCTGTGTGCCACTCAGTGGGCATGAAGCCTGAGGTGAGGGTATGATTAAACATGACGCTTAGGTGAGGTGCCAGTTCATTTTGTAGTTCATGTAGTACACAGCCTGGGATGTCATCTGGTCCCATGGATGCTGTATTCTTATCTTTGGAGACTGCATTTTTTACCTGTGTGGCCATTATTACAGGAATTTGTCAATCTTCCGGTATTGAGATGGGCCATTTAGGGGGTGAGAGGGGGGTAAAGTTGGCACTGAATCGATCTGCCAGGATATTGGCAATATCCTTGGGATCAGTATATTTAATGCCATTCTGTTGTAGCTCAGAGCAGATCTGAGCATTGCCATTTAAATTCTTAACATAGTTATAGAATGCCTTGTGGTTGTCTTTGGAATCTTTGGCAATTTTATTTTCATAACTAGCTTTGGAGGATTTTATGAAGGATCTCAGCTTCTTACTGAGGCTGGTAAGGTAGTTTTTTGCATCCTGAGATTTTCCTCTTTTCTGCAACAGTTTCTTCCTTTTGTTGTAAAGTTTGTTTATGGCAGGGGACCACCAGACTGGCTTCCTTTTTTTGGAGGAGAGCATCTTGGTTCTATTTGGGATGGCACGATTCATGCATGAGTGGATGTGCTCATACAGTGCCTTAGTGTAGGACTCAGCAGTCAAACTTTTAGTTCCCTTCTGCATGGGTGTCATGAAGTTTGTAACTTCTGACTTGAGTAGCATGAAGTTGGCTTTGGAGAAGTCTTTTATGGAGGTTTCCTTACTGAGGGGTGGGGGAGGGGTGTGGATGTTAAGGGTGATTAGCTTATGGTCTGACCTGATCAACGAGGGGGTGACCATAGGTGTGGAGCATCGATTTCCCATGTTGGTAATGACCAGGTCTAGGGGATTGGAGCCCCTAGTGGGACTTTAGCTTAGTTGATCCAGGGCATTGGAATTTATGAATTCCAAGAACCGCTGGGCAAAGATGTTGGTACACGAGTAGTTTTCCCAGTTAATGGCAGGGTAGCTGAAATCACACAGTATTAGGGTGTTTGGTTGTATATTAATATTTTCCAGTATGTTTAGAAAGGTGTAGTGAGAATCTTGGAGCATGGAGGGGGAATCTGTAGCAAGCTACAATTTGTATTGCAGTCTTACCTAGTATTAGTTGCACCTGGAGAATTTCAGACGCATTGTGTTGGGCAACTAACCTAGTGGTGTGAATATCCTTGGTGGATATGGACACTCCTCCACCTTTAGTGTTTTGATCCTGGTTTTGTGGCCAAAACGTGTGGTAAGAGTTGTAGCCTGGTATTGCAGGGGTGCTCTCTAGAGCCTTGAACCAGGTCTCAGTTACTGCACAGATATCGATGTTCTCCAGTTTTAGGGGTTCCTCGAGAGAGTGCATTTTGAGGTTTAGACTGCTAGCAATATAAACTAGGAATCATACACACTGGGGGATGGAGGTTGGCACAAAGGGGTTGGAAGCTGGCATAATGGTTAAGGTGTTTACCTCACAGACCCAAGGTACAGGGTTTGAGTGCATAAAAAGGCCCATTGGGATTATTGGCCTAGTAATCACATATGGGTCTACTTTATGCGCTCAAAAGCTGAAAAACCCAAATCCAAATAGCACAACACATAAAGAGCAAACTGTGAATACGTTGAACAAACAAAACCACGAAAGTGGAAATATCGAATTCACATAGTTGGCCCATCTGCAGTATAGCTCTGTAAGGTACATGTGCGATAGTTACGGACCTTAGGGTTAGGGAGGGGTTAAGGTAAGTGCATAGGTAGGTAGTGTATGTAAGGTTTTGTGTAAGTAATGTATGTAAGGTTTAGTGTAGTGTCTTGTTAAGTGTATGTGTGTGGAATATTTAGTTTGGGTATAGCTCCAAAGTATGCGGTAGCTACGGACCTTAGGGTTAGGGAAGGGTTAAGGATAGTGCATAGATAGTTGTGTATGTGGGGTTTAGTGTAGGGTTAGCAGTAGGGTTTTGGTGTTTTAATTTAGGGTAGAAGTAGGTTTTTGGTTAGTGTATGTATGTGTTTTTTTTATTTTGTTTGGGTAGGTAGTGTGTTGCGGGTGGTGGGTTGGCTGACTATGACGGTTCGAGGTTTTAAATTTGGTGCTTTAGTACGTTTGACGTATTCGCGGTTCGCTCTTTATGTGTCATGCTATTTGGATTCGGGTTTTTCATGTTTCGAGCACATAAAGTAGACCCATCACATATAAACCTATGAATGACCTCTAACATGCATTCCCAGAGATTCCTGGATGTTGTAAAAGCCAACACTCTATACCAGCTAGTTTGCACACCCACTAGGGGCATACGCATCCTTGACCTGGTCCTCACGAATACAGCAGAATGTTGCACCCCCTTTCAAAGAGAATGTAAAAACAGGAATACCCACAAACCCCCACAAATTTTAAAAATTACTCAAGGACAAACGTCCTGATATTAAGTGATACCCTAACTAAATTTCAGTCCCTCCCCCAGCTATGAGAGCACTGCTGCCTACGCAGAAAAGTTCACAAAAACTGTGTAGGACAATATACAGTACATAGTTGTGTAGAAATTGCTATGCTTACCCATAATAAGCACAGGACCAGCACAAAAAAAACAGATAATCCTGGTAGAATTCCAACATAAATGGGCTATACAACAGAAATAAGAAATTCATGGCAAAAATTATGAGGGGCAACAATGGCATGATAAACAGTCTAAACAAGCAACTTGGGGTTAATAGATCTGCAGAAAGACAAATTTGAGGCAAAAACAGCCTCCCAGGCCAAGGACAATCACAAGGCTTTCTTTAGTTATGTCTGAAACCTCAATGGCAATACACAGCAATGTACTAAGTTAATTGTAATTGGTGCCACCTGTACAGAACCAGAAAATTTAACTAATCTTTTTGCTTACAAATTTGGCTCTAAATCTGTCTCCCTGATATTCCAATGGAAGTTCCAGTAGCCATCACTCTCCCAACCATCATTAGAAAGCAGGTTCTTAAGGAGCTGTCCAAGGCCAGGGCGTCTGCATTAATGGATCCTGAAATTATCCAAAGATGCTTCCTTATTTGCATGAAATATCTGTATTCAATCACAGTTTCCAAATGGGCTTTTTCCAAATTAATGGCAGACCATAACATTTTATACCACTGCACTAGACAGGCCCATCCACAGACCCAGGAAATAATTGACCCATTACCCTGACTAGCTTGATATGCAAAACTATAGAGAGGGCAGATTTGCATAGCTTTGCAATCTTATTTCCTTCAAGAAGGCCTGACACAAGCTAACAACTGGTGCAAGAGTCATGGCCTTAAACTTAATAACAAGAAGGGTGTCATACTATCTTTTGGTAGGACATTCACCCCTGTGAACTGCCACATTGCTAATACACCTCTGAGAAAAGATTGGGCACTTGGAACTGCATATAGATAGAGATTTAGCATTTGACCACCATGTCTCTACTGTGGCAAAGAGCTCAGTCCATGTTGCACAACCTATGAGTAAAGGTATGTCATCTAGGCCCAAACAAGTCATCAGCTCATTGTACTCTGCTCTCATAAGACCAGTCATTCAGTACAACTACCCTTCAGTATGCATCTCACCAAGTATATGCAACAGCTGGAACGTCCTCAGAGATTTCTCACCAAAAGAATTCATGGGGTAGAAAACAGGTTTTTTGCAGACCACCTCAAACCATTGTTCCTATATTTAGTCATCTACAGGCTTCTGAGAGGTGACCTAAGCTTAGCCTTTAAAGCTTCCTCAGATCCAGCCTTAATGGAACAATTGCACATCTAGAATACACATAGCACAAGAAACACCCAATATAGGGACATAAACCTTGCCAGCAACATAAATAGGACATGCTGATGGAACTAGTATGTGCCCTAGAGGCGCCCTTTTCTTTGAAAAAGTTTACCTGTCCATGTGAAACAAGAGTTCTTCTCTGTATTTATTCAAACAGAACCTGGACCAGGGGTATGGGAACCACAAATAGACCCCTGGTATGTCCCCAGGTCTCTACTAGAGAAACGAAGCTTGTCACATTGTCAGCTCAGCTATCTGGAATTTTGTAAATAATTATAGTTATTTGACAATATTAATATGATTTGTATAGAAGTGTGACAGAAGGAAATATTGCCAGAACAGCTATCTGGAATTTTGTAAATAGTTATATGTCATTTGTGAATATCAGCAGGATGCAATTGCTTGTGTTACCACTATATTACAACTGTATGTCCTATTGCATAGACATGTGCTGACAAGATATTTATATACACTATTGTAACTGTTTAGCTATATGTATTTTAACAGGAGACTAGTTTGCAAAACTTAAAAATAGTTGAGACTGAAGTACTTTATTGACTAAGCAAGGGATGTTATCTTTCAGTTTCAGTCAAGAGGAGACGAGATGTCTACACTAGGGGACTCTGTGTTGTTTTGTAAGTGTTTTATTGTTTTATGTCTTCTAGCAGTTGCAAACATCTGAAGGCTATGTATTTTCACAGAGAGATGTTAAATGCTACCAGCTGCAGTGGGGGTTTTGCCTGGGAACTGAAGTCAGATGACAAAAAGTGACATCATGCTGAAAGCATCGCAGCAGTAATATTTGATATTAATTTAAGAACTCTCTGAGAGAGAGAAACAGGGCATTTTGTATTTTGTCTTTGACCTGGAAACATCCATTCACCACTCTTGCTTTGCTGTAAGTAAGTTTTAGGGCACAGTAACTCTTTTAGATTCAGATAGGAATATAGTAAAGTATAGCTTATATGTTGTCTTTATTTATTTGAGACTGTCCTGCATTGTTGTTTTAAATATTTCCTGTGATTTTAAACTCTGATGCAACTGATTACTTAGAGTATTGTATTGTTATTTTATTATTTATTATCAAATATATGTAAAGCTATCATTGTGGCTAATATCTGTGATACATATTTAAGCTCTTAGACTACTTGCATATCTATTTGGTGACACTGTACAGGCCACTCCTAATTGCCTGGCCCCTGGTCCAACTACCGTTTGGATTAATAGTAACATTACACAGTAAGATATGACACCCTTTGCTAACGGCCTTAAAGTGGCTGATAAGGAGCTGGCTGGTGGCAGTGAAAACTATCTTATAGTCTGGGCAGAAGGAGACATAGTTAGTAAACCTGTGCCAGCCTTTCCCAGGTGTACAGTATGTGTGTGTATAAATCAAATCTCAAAATGTGTGTGTGTCAGCTACTTTGGCAGGGAGATGAAGCACTGGTTGGATAGAGAGGGTGCTGGAAGTCTTAGCTTGGCCACTCAGCTGAGATCCCAAACCTATAGCTGTGCCAGTGGGGAGTCTTATTGGAGATCTGGAAAAAGAGGGAGAAATCAGCCCAGACTGAGTGTGATTTCTGTATGCTCTTAAGGAAATTGCACTTTACTGTGTGTGTACTTGTCATCCTTCCAGTGTGTACGTCCCCCACTGTTGCCAGGGGTGATGATTGAGGCTCCTTGATTACTGGGCCAGTGTTGGGGTGTCACAATTGTAAATGTTCACCCACCCCTCCCCAAGTATATACACTCCCAAAAACTATTTGGGAAACATTTCCTATCTAATTTTATATGAGGAGCCTGCTTGAACTCAAAATGTCCTCTTGGGTTGAAACTTATTATTCTACTATAATACTATGCTAAAAATAACCCAGAGATAGACCAAACAAGAATATGTTAGAACATTTTTTATGTTAGAGCATTTTTATGTTTCCCATATCCATGAGGGACAAGAGTACTAATTCAGGATTGAGTTTGCAGTTACCCATCAATCCAGTTTACACTTGGAAGGATGTTTATAATACCACTGAACTTGTGAATCTGTAATAATTCTGACAGAATAAGGTTTGTTGTAGCTCAGTACCCAAGGTTCTCATTGGACATTATTTAGTTTATTCATTTTGATACTGAGAAGAGGGACACAGTTTTGATTTTTTCTATTTAGGCTCTTAATTTTTTTTACTGAGAAGTGGTGGTCATTCCTTTTGTGACAAGTGTTTGGACAGGTAACTACCAGTATGGCCTTTGCTTCTTCTATGCTTTTATTTGCTCTGACTTTTTTATCTTTCACAGATCAATGTGGAAAACTTCCATGACAACAATTTAGACTAACTAGCTTAATTTTATTATATTTTATACACTCCAAATCAATATTTCACTTTTCTAGTATGCCTTTGGCAGTTCACTTTTGTTTTGCCTTTGTTTTACTGCATTCCTTATTTCAGTTTGCTTTGCCTATACTTTACCACATTCTTTATTTCAGTTTGACTGGTTTATTTTGCTATATTGGCTAAACCCACCTTCCACTACAGTTCTAAAAACTTAGAGGAGAATTCAGTAAAGCCTACATGATTTTTTTTTTCATGTGCGCATCGTGCCGCAATGGGTACATGAGTGCAAACAATTTTAGATTCAGCAAACGTCACTTAGCAGTACGACAACATGTGCAAACAAGGAAACTTCCATGCAATCCAAATTTCTGGTTAAGCAGGTGAACATTATTCAAATGAGGCAAGTGGAGTGATCCAATGAGGCTAAAAGCATCTGTGTAGACTCCATCTATGTGGTCGTAGGATATGCGGAAATTTTCTGAGTACAGGAGTCTACATAGACAGAAGGGGATGTAAAAGTCCACAAATATGGACATAACTCCCCTGAAAATAGTAGATTACATACATACATATGCAAAACATACATTGAGAATGTGTGTAAAAGTAAAGGGATACTTAAAATTAATAGATTTTAAAAATATTGTCATGTTTGTGCTATGTGCCACATTGCATAAACATGTTTAACAGAGAAAAAAAATTTCTAAAAATAAAATATATAATGTACTTTACAGAAATGTATTGTAGGACCTAATATCAGGTCTGTACAATGGTGCATCCATGCTATTACTCAGCTTACACGGCTAAAAAATATGTAGTTTCCAGGCTGTCAGCATGAATATGTATGCAAATGAGGTTCTATTGTTGAATTGCTGAAAGGAAGAACCATGTCCACATATCCCATTCATGCAGGCTCCTACACCATTTTGATATTCCCACTGTGTTACTTTTAGGATTTTTTAGTGTTCAGTGTGCATGTTTGTGCAGTGCACCACATAGCTTAGTGGGTTCACAAGAGCAGACTACCCACATGACAGTGATGAAGTAGGCATTTGTCAAGAAAACCAGATATATTCAATTAATCATAAATGTTTGTATAAGCTATGCTGTGCAACGCTGCATTCAGTTCAGTGCTCTGCATTAAAATAAGGCCTTTAAATCAGATCACTTACAACCTAGGCAGGTGAACTGCATCATAATTAGCCAATGCCACATGATGGACCTACAGAAGAACTGTATAAAGTATGCATACACCCTACATTCTGATTTTTCATCAATACTCTGAACCATTGGAGTGTATACTGTGGTGGTGGTGCTGCGGTAGCGGTGTCGCCTCACAGTTAGACGTTGCCCATTTGATTCTCCATTAGAGCGTCTTCTGTGTGGCGATATGCGTAAATGGGCGTTCCTTCATTGAAGGTTGTGCATTAGGCCCGGAAAGCCAGCACGTAATAATCTACTGCCAATCATTAGTGGACCGGAGTTCCACTGTGGTGACCCCTAACCGGGAAAAGCCGAAAGACACAAACAAACTCTGACCCATTGGAGTAGAGACTTGGAAATTTTAACTGACATAACGCAAGGGACTGCTGCAGATTTCCTACATCTGTATGTGCTAGAAGTCATTGCTGCTGGTGCTGCTGACAATAGGCAGAGGCTGAGAAGGAGAGAAGTATTCAGGCCTAAGGTAACCTTCAAGGAGCTACATGAGCTGGAGATTGCAGAGCACTACAGGATGGATAGGGACATAAGACGAGAGCTCAGTGAGCTCTGCCACCCTCAACTCAGAGCCAAAGTTAACAGAGAGGAACTCATCCCAGTGGAAACTAGGGAATGTGTATCCCTTAGGATACTAGCTAAAGGTACCTTTCAAAGACCAACTGAGGATATGATGGAGGTATCACAGGCATCTGCATCCAGGATAATCCACCAGTTCCTGGATGCTATGCTCCCACATGCCAGTGAGAGCATATTTTCCCCTAGTGCATGAAGTGAGGGCCAGCAATATGTAACACTTCTACCATGTAGCACACTACCCTGAAGTACTGGGTGGAATATATTGCATTCATGTACACATCAGGGCACCAACTGGCTACACCCTGAAACCGTGGATGACGACACCCATCAGAAATGCACACACACCCACAAAGAATGCCATAATGAGGCACATGCACACACTAGGAACAACACAGAGCATGTGTTTGGGCTTCTGACGTCACGGTTGTGGTGCCTCAATATACCTGGTGGAATCCTGCATTATACTCCAGTCACATGTGCACAGATATTCACAGTATGTGCTAAGCTACACAATCTGATCCTGTGAAAACAGCTGCAGCAAAATCAGCAAAGGGAAGGGATACACAGTCCCCCACCAGTGCCAAGATCACCACAGCCACAGTCACAGCAGGAGGACTCAGAGGAGGAACCCCCTGCTGATGTCCCTGTAGGCAGATGTAAGCATGCTCAGTATGCCCTGGCTTTGGCTAAGAGACAATGCACATCGAATTCACTGACAACCTAGGGACTAATAACACCTTACTCCTACTCACATACAGATATGAAAATTTATGTCAGCCAAATCACACATCCTCTACCTATCCATGTATTGGCTGTGTACTGCATGCATCAGACAGAGTCAGCCCTGAACAACAATTGTGTCAACTGCTGCACTTGCAAGATAAGTCCATAACCTAGATGGTAGTATAGTGGATTGATATGTTATGTCATTGTAGCTATGGACTGAGTAATTATGCAGACAACTATAGTGGGCTATTTGGAAAGAAGTTACATCTACATAGAACTACAAACACCCATTCCACTGACATGTCACTATTTGTAGTCAGTAGGCCTCATAGATGGATTATTCATGCAGTTCTACTGCAAAAGGTGACTGATGCTTCATTCAAGGGACATGTTAGACAATGAGGTCAAATGATAGACAGACTAGTGTGTCCTAGCAGAACTGGGGCTTTTGTTCCCGCACCCCTCAAAACAGCAGTGCCTCCTAGTAACTACCAAAACAATAAATCATCCATGCTGTATGAGCATTTCACACAATTAGTATGCCACACAGCCTCAGAACAGTAATGTACAATTTGAACTTACATGGGGTGGGAGGTTGGCATAATGGTTAAGGTGTTTACCTTACAGACACAAGGTGCAGGGTTTGATTCTCTCATTGGTTAATTGGCTATGCTAAATATGGCCCACAAGGGCACTTAACCTAGTACTAATCTATAATCCTATATTATACGTTAGTTAACTAAGAATAGCAAAGTACATATTTATGCAGGTAATGGTGTGTGATCCCCTGTCTATCAAACAGCCTCTGTGGCTCATATGAATAAGGCAGGTGACTCTCCTGATGGTGTGCAGGGTTCTAATCCAGAGATATTCAGATATTTGGCATGTTAAGGAGTTAGTACATATTGTTTTACAAACTGTGTGTATGCTATACTAGTACTAACCTATTGCATATATCACTAACACATTTGCGTCTGTGCTGCATATCCAAGACGTATTTAAAAAGTGATAAGTAATATTGGATTAATCAATATCAGAACTGTACAGGTTGGGACTTGAAACATATATCAACATGCATATATTGAAAATAGATCTAAGCTCCACCTACAACATGATGTACCATATAATAACAGCAATGACTGAAAAATTGTGCTGTGATGTAATTTATAGAGATTTGTCAGGGCCATACACAAAACAATAATCAATAAACTAGAACAACTAGATATCGATGCACTTTATAAGATGGATAGCAGTGTGGCTTACATATAGGATATGGCAAGTATCATACAGAAATTGGACAAGTGGAATAATTGATTACAGCCAAGGTGTCCCACACGGCTCTGCCCTAGGCCAAAACATGTTCAGATTTCTCTTTAGACATATTAATTTAATTTAAGTTGCTCTACAGTCTATGTAAACCCAAAACACCAAAAACCAGAAGAGAACCAGGTCTTTTAGCGTAAAATGATTTAATTAGCTATTCGTCAAAAACAACTTCATCAGAAATACAAAAAACAACACCAAACCACACTTTAAGTACTGTCAGCAACTACGCAATTGATTAAATAACAGGCCATCAACACTTAAAACAATTATTCTATTAAAATAAACCATCAGTTAACTAGGTTGATATTGCATGAACTACTATTGCAATAGAAAATGCATTTAAATAAACCTCTCAATTTTTATGTTAATTTTTCTATTTTTTAAAAAACATTTTACATTGACTGTGTCATTCAATCCAATGTATGTAAGAAGCCAATCTCAATTGCCATTCCGCTTCTTTTTGCTCCACTATGTTCCTATAATCACCACCCCTAGTATCTTTGTTTACTGACTCAAGGACTGAGAAAGTGAACTTTTTCCAGTTAGTACACATAGTACACACATCAGTACAAGTGATTATAACAATGTAATGGAGCTAATGTTAGCTAACCAGTTAGAATATAAAAAGGTGTCTAAATTTGACATCTTGAAATGTTATGGTCACATTTATGCTATTCATTATGGTGTGTTAATGGACGGTCAGATATCTACAGAAGTCTTTGACTTTTTACACGTGTTATAATAAGATCCTAAAATAGGTGTGCTTTTTGGTATACCTAAGCTCCACAACAGCATTACAAATCCTCCATTTGGGCCTATCATTTCTGCTTCAGGGAGCTGCACAGATTGCATCTCCTTATATTTAGATTATATATTGAAGCCATTTGTGAAGGAGTTACCATCTTACATTGCTGACTATTGGGATTTTTTAGAAAATTTAGGAATGTTTTTTACCAGTTTGGACAACGTTGGTGAACAGTATTTGATGATCACAGATAATGTGACTTCACTGTTCACTTGTATTCCCCAAGAAGCAGTTGTTGATTTTGTTAGGTGGTTTTTGGTTAAATATACAAACTTGAGTAACCACAGTAGTATCACCTATACATTATTGTTGGATTTATTATTGGAGCATAGTTACTTTATGTTCAATGGTAATTTCTATACACAATTGTCAGGGGTATCCATGGGTGCAACTATGAGTCCCACCTATGTGAGCTTAGTTCTTGGGTGGTGGGAGCTGAAAATCCTCCCTAGTGTGGATTTATATGACAAAGTTGTCTTTTACAAAAGGTTTGTGGACAGTCTGTTTTTTATTGTTAAGAAGGATGGTTTTAGTGCAGACAGTTTTGTAGATGCCTTAAGTGCTACCACCAAATTTTTGACATTCACTTTAGGTGATTTTGGCTATATGGTTTAATTTTTGGATGTGGTCATCAGGTGGGAAGCTGCTTCAAATGTTGTTTATAGTAGCATTCACCGTAAAAACAGCTTTTGTAATAGTTATGTACATTACAAAAGTAACCACCCCACTTTCACCAAAAAGAACATTCCTCGTGGTCAGTTTATCCGGGCTTCACCACCTTATTGGAAGAGGTTCAGCTTATTAAGTGGTTATTTTTGGACAGGGGCTATCCTAGAGATTTATTGGATAGAGTGGCTAGTGAAATTATTTCTAGAAGGGAGAATGATATTCCTCCTGTTTTGGTAAAAGCTTCTACTAAAAGAATGTATACAGATTGTGATGTTCCGAGTAAATCCAGGTTTTGTCTGGATATGAGTGTGGATAATAACCAGATCTGCAGGATTATCAGCGAAAATTGGAAAGTCATCTTAGGCAATGGTGACATGGTGAATGTACTGGGTGAGGTGCCATCTTCTGTGCGTAGAAAGAATTGTAACATTAAGGACATGTTGGAGAGGGGAAATGGTTCCCGTTGTCTGGGTGTTAACAGCAGAGGTATGTTTAAGTGTATGGGCTGTAAAGTATGTAGGTATATTCACACTGGTTCCTACATTCTTTTGCAACATCTTGACTTTAACATTACTATTGCAGGTAGATTAGACTGTGGTAATGAAGGCATTGTTCAATTTGAACTTACATGGGGTGGGAGGTTGGCATATTTGCAGTGGATGCCCGGCTTTCTGTGTGGGAATGTCCACTAGAAGCTTGAGGGCACACATACTTGAACATTTGTATGCAATAAGAACAAAAAATTATAACAATGCCTTGTACAAACACTCCACTATGTGTACTAATTGGAAAAAGTTCACTTTCTCAGTCCTTGTGTCAGTAAACATGGATACTAGGGGTGGTGATTATAGGAACATAATGGAGCAAAAAGAAGCGTAATGGCACTTGAGATTGTCTTCTTGTATTCATCCTGGATAGAATGACACAGTCAATATAAAATGTTTTTTAAAGATTAGAAAAAATGAACATAAAAAATAAGAAGTTTATTTAAATGCATTTAGTATTGTAATACCAGTTTATGCGACATCAACCTAGTTAACTGACGGTTTATTTTGATGGAATAATTGTTTTAAGTGTTGATGGCCTGTTATTTAATGAATTGCTTAGATGGTAGCAGTACTTAAAGTGTGTTTTGGAGTTGTTTTTTGTATTTCTGATGAAGTCTTTTTTGACTAATAGCGGTGGTGGTGCTGCGGTAGCGTTGTCTCCTCACAGTAAGATGCTGTCGATTCGATTCTCAGCTAAAACGTCTTCTACCTGGAGACATGCGTGAATGGGTGCACCTTCTTTGAAGGTTGTGCGTCAGGCCTGGCAAGTCGGTACGTAAAAATCTACTGCCAGTCATTAGCTGACCGGAGTTCTGCTGTGGCAACCCCTAATCGGGGAAAGCCGAAAGATACAACAAGTGAATTAAATCATTTTATGCTAAAAGACCTGGTTCTCTTCTGATTTTTGGTGTTTTGGGTTTACATAGTCATTTGGTGTACATCGTTGCTGTTCCTGCTGCTTTTGGTTTTCTTTGTCGGTATTTTGCAGTCGGTTATGGCCTGTTTATCAGGAGAGGATGATTTGAATATCGCCTTGCATTCTACCCCAACACACAGGGAGAATATGCTGGATGTATTGGTGACCACGGTTGATGAGATGCAAAAATCTCTGACTGCTTTGGCTGCAAAAATCAAGGATTTAAATCCTGAAGGAAGAACGCCTGGCACAGGGACTGAAGCCAGGTTTGTGCTAAGACTAATCAAGTTGTTGCTTCTGGTTTTAAGTCTGTCCCTGGGGTTTGTGGGGCTGTTCATGAAGTTCACAAACTTTTGAGTTTGAACACATACCCCTTTTGTGAAGAATTGTTCCAAGTTAACCAAGTTACAAGTAGGAACAATGTTATGGTTATGCTTGAAAAGTTGGAACGGGGGTTAAAATGATATCGTTCTTTGCACATTGAAAACAAATACTTTGAGCACTGTGTGAAGGTGGGGATTCCCAAAAGTCTCTGCTTTTTTAAAATGCCAAATGGTGTTGCCATCGATAGTCCATTTTTTAAAGAGGTTATTAACTTCTTTAATAGTGGTAGCATGGATGAAGTTGCTAATCAAGAACAACACATGTCTGTTAGAAAAACTGAAAGATTAACTCAGTCATTTGGACAGTGATATTAAACAGCTTATGGATGGTTGTTCTGAAGTGGTGACAGAATTTGAGCAGTTATTAGATCAAGTTGACAAAATGGAAAAGCAGGTTACACAGAGCAAGTCCAAGAAAATCTTAAGGGATTTGGCTGTATACGAACTTGATAAAGAATACTTTGACTGTATTCCTACTGGTGCTAGATCCACTGGAAATGCAAAGTCTAAGCAGGGGCATGTTTCAAGGGGCAATGTATCTAATCAAAGAGATGATAGAGATCTTCAAAACCCTGAGGTAGCAGTCCCTTTAAATTCTAACAACCCTGAGTTTGGTTTTACTGAAGGTGGTGACATAAATCCAATGGTGGTGAGGTAGAAAGCCGACACTGTTGTACAGAAATCTGGTGACATAGGTGAGCACCCACAAACAAAAACTGGCCAAAATAATGGTTGGAATCATAACAAAGGGGCCAGTTTCAGTGCCAACAAGCCATTTATACAGGTGGATCACTGTTCCCGCAACAAGAGGAACAGAAGCAGGATCAAGGGTTACCAAACCTGCAGTCGAGGCAGGAGCAGACATCAGAGGTAGTTGGGACTATGAACTATGATTCTGCACATATTTCTGTATTTAATCTTTCAAAATGTGTTTTAAATGATGAGCATGTTAATGTTTTAAAGCTGGGTTTAAATTTTCAACCTAGTAGAAGAGCAGATTTGACTAAAACGCTTTTGGAATTGAAGTTTTTTACTTGAAACTTAACTTGCAATACATTTTGTGTGATGTAACTTTGGGTAGTACTTTGGCTAAGCCCTCTATGTACAATCCTACATTGGTATATACTTTAAAAATGTTTGAAAATCTTTGTGAGAGGGACATTAGGAGTCAAATTGGGAGTAACAATCATCGTTCTTTTTATAATTTAAGTACAAATGAGAGAAAGGCACTCAATGAGTTGGTAAGTAACAAGGATTTAAGGTTTATGAAGGCTGACAAAGGGGGTGGGATCGTGGTCATGAGTACAAGTGATTATAACAATGCAATGGAGCTAATGTTAGCTAACCAGTTAGAATATAAAAAGGTGTCTAAATTTGACATCTTGAAATGTTATGGTCACATTTATGCTATTCTTTATGGTTTGTTAATGGGCGGTCAGATATCTAAAGAAGTATTTGACTTTTTGGATGTTGAAGATCCTAAAATAAGTGTGCTTTTTGGTATACCTAAGCTCCACAACAGCATTTCAAATCCCCCGTTTAGGCTATCATTTCTGCTTCAGGGAGCTGCACAGATTGCATCTCCTTATATTTAGATTATATATTGAAGCCATATGTGAAGCAGTTACCATCTTACATTGCTGACTATTGGAATTTTTTTAGAAAATTTAAGAATGTTTTTTACCGGTT
Organism: Protopterus annectens; assembly: GCF_019279795.1. Taxonomy (NCBI): domain Eukaryota; kingdom Metazoa; phylum Chordata; order Ceratodontiformes; family Protopteridae; genus Protopterus; species Protopterus annectens. Next base: position 1,890,096,006 of record NC_056733.1, on the reverse strand, counting down.
TGGACAACGTTGGTAAACAGTATTTGATGATCACAGTCAATGTAACTTCACTGTTCACTTGTATTCCCCAAGAAGCAGGTGTTGATTTTATTAGGTGTTTTTTTGGTTAAATATAAAAACTTGAGTAACCACAGTGTTATCACCTATACATTATTGTTGGATTTATTATTGGAGCATAGTTACTTTATGTTCAATGGTAATTTCTATAGGCAATTGTCAGGAGTATCTATGGGTGCAACTGTGGGTCCCACCTATGTGAACTTGGTTCTTGGGTGGTGGAAGCTGGAAATCCTCCCTAGTGTGGATTTATATGACAAAGTCATCTTTTACAAAAGGTTTGTGGACAACCTGTTTTTTATTGTTAAGAAGGATGGTTTTAGTGCAGACAGTTTTGTAGATGCCTTAAGTGCTACCACCAAATTTTTGACATTCACCTTAGTTGATTTTGGCTATATGGTTTCATTTTCGGATGTGGTCATCAGGTGGGAAGCTGGTCCAAATGTTATTTTTAGTAGCATTCACCGTAAAAACACCCTTTGTAATAGTTATGTACATTACAAAAGGAACCACCCCACTTTCACCAAAAAGAACATTCCTCGTGGTCAGTTTATCTGGGCTTCACGGATGACCATAAATGATACCACCTTTTTGGAAGAGGTTCAGTTTATTAAGAGGTTATTTTTGGACAGGGGCTATCCTAGAGATTTATTGGATAGAGCAGCTAGTGAAATTATTTCTAGAAGGGAGAATGATTTTCCCTGTATTTTGGTAAAAGGTTTTACTAAAAGAATGGATACAGATTGTGATGTTCTGACTAAATCCGGGTTTTGTTTGGATATGAGTGTGGATAATAACCAGATCGGCAGGATTATCAGCAAAAGCTGGAAAGTCATCTTAGGCAATGGTGGCATGGTGAATGTACTGGGTAAGGTGCCATCTTTTGTGTATAGGAAGAATTGTAACATTAAGGACATGTTGAAGCGGGGAATGGTTCCCATTGTCTGGTTGTTAACAATAGAGGTATGTTTAAGTGTATGGGCTGTAACGTATGTAGGTATAGTCACACTGGTTCCTACATTCTTTTACAACATTTTGATTTTAACATTACTGTTCCAGGTAGATTAGACTGTGGTAGGGAAGGCACTGTTTATTCGGCTATTTGTAGTGGATGCCTGGCTTTCTATGTGGGAATGTCCACTAGAATTTTGAGGACACACATACTTGAACATTTGTATACAATAAGAACAAAAAAGTGTAACAATGCCTTGTACAAATACTGCACTATGTGTACTAATTGGAAAAAGTTCACTTTCTCAGTCCTTTAGTCAGTAAACAAGGATACTATGGCTGGTAATTATAGGAACATAGTGGAGCAAAAATAAGCAGAATGGCAGTTGAGACTGGCTTCTTACATACATCCTGGATTGAATGACACAGTCAATAAAAAATGTTTTTTAAAGAATAGAAAAATGAACATAAAAATAAGAGGTTTATTTAAATGCATTTTGTATTGCAATACCAGTTCATGTGACATCAACCTAGTTAACTGGCGGTTTATTTTAATAGAATAATTGCTTTAAGTGTTGATAGCCTGTTATTTAATTAATTGCTTAGTTGCTGACAGTACTTAAAGTGTGTTTTGGAGTTGTTTTTTGTATTTCTGATGAAGTTGTTTTGACAAATAGTGAATTAAATCATTTTACACTAAAATACCTGGTTCTCTTCTGATTTTTGGTGTTTTGGGTTTACATAGTTGTTTGGTGTACATCGTTGCTGTTGCTGTTGCTTTTGGTTTTCTTTGTTCTACAGACTGCATGCAGATGATTTGAACTTCAGTAAACTGATTACATGTGTTACAGATGGGGCATATCTGCTAAATAACTTGGCTAACTTGACCATTTCATCACAGGAGTATAATATGCTGTTAAATGTATCACAAATTAACCAGATGAGATTTGGAAGACATAAATGGAAAGTTGAATATTTCATACAGCACACAGTGGTTGAAACCTGTTGATTCAGTTATGGACCTGAGTATAAGGGTAGATCCAGCTTTGAATTTTTGTAATCATATCATATTCCTGGCCTGGAGTTCAGCTAGCTGCAGATTGGAGTCAATTTATGGAACAGTAAGGCTGGGTGTAAATAATGTGATGCCCATTTGCCTGCTGCTTAGCAGCACAGACATTCCAAAAATACAACTGTGCATGCCCATACACTTAGTTAAGCAGAAAGCAAATCTGTTGCTCCTCACACAGTTTTGCTTAAAATGTTATATATAGGTATATTATTATATGTATATACATATATATGTATACGTGTGTATGTCTATATTGCCTTACATACCCAGATCAGGGAGAGTAAAGCTGCACTATGACACTTATAATGTTGGACGAAGGACCAAAAGAAAGGGTTCAACATTAAATAATGCACTTAAAAACATGTGGAAGTGCATAGAATAACATGTGTTGCACCTGGAGTGCTATTGGGATACCTGAAGTTCAGAGTTCTGGCCATCTTCTCTCATGTCATGTGTAAAAGATACAACATTTGACAGCAAACCACAATTTCATGTGAAACACACATAAATATTAGTCAAACCTGTGTACTTGCTACAAACATCTGGACTGTGGTGAATCATACCATATCTCCTTAATACAGCATGTGGAAACCTTGAAAATGTATAGTATTGTATATGAACACATAAATATATTGTCAAGACATACAATATGTTTGTATCTATGCAGCAACAGCACCCACATTCACTACAGCCCCCTGTGTCTGCTGGATTTCATCACACATACATCAATAACTGAACAAGGTGTGCACTGTATTATGTTGTGTGCACACTTACTGACAGGGCTAATTTAGCATTCCCACAGACTTGCCCATCAAAATGCAAACAGACACATATGCCCAAAATGGGTCTTGTCACATAGCAAGGCTACAAACAGGTTTTTTGACTGTTATGCTACTAGATGCAGAGGACATAGGAAGTAATGTGACTCTGCAGGCCTCTCAAGCTGTTCAACACAGGCCTTGTTTTTGTTCTTTAGGATTTTTTCACTACTGTCATTTACAAAACAGACTTGAGCTGTGGCACATGCATTAAGTACTGTAAGCTGTAGTGTGTAAGAAGTGATAGGTAGGGGTTCTAATCTCATTCCAGCCCACTTGCTGTGTGTGGGTGTGTCTATATATATCCCTCCAAAGAGCAAGTATGCATACCTCACTGACTTCAAAGTTGGCATTGTTTTGCACTTTATGGTTGATGCAGGTCTTCTAGCTCTCATCCTCCACAAGGCCTGCTAATGCTATCTACCATAAGACTACCTAAAGCCATGTTAATATCAGACATAAGCTGTGACAAATCTATAACTACTGTGATCTGTAGTGTGAAAGACTAAATAGGTATGGGGTTCTAATCTCACTGTAGCCCACTTGCTGTGTTTCATGTGACTATCCCTATCAACAAATGTAAAATAAAAATAATAAAAATAAATGTGTAACTTCCCCACAAAAATATGAATCCCACACTTACAGACAAACAGGGTTTTGCACTGTTTTGGTCCTAGTAAATGATGCACGCCTCCAAACTCTTGCTCCCCACCAGGCCTGCTGATGTGAGCAACCATAAAACTACCTAAAGCCATGTTAATGCCACACTTAAGCCATGTCAAGTGTGATAAGTACTGTGATTTGTCATTTGTAAGACTCGAAAGGTAGTGGTTCTAATCTCATGACACCAAACTTGTTGTGAGTGCTGTGTAGTGTTCTGCATAAATTAATAGGTTCTGGTACTATTCTCATTGCAGCCAAGTTTGTGTATGTTAGGGCATTTTGCATCTGCCTATGGGACCATAGGCTCATTGGAATTTATTTGGTTAATGACCCTAGTGCCCTTAGATTCATAGCCAAGTTGTTACTCTTATGTACATGATCAGCACCTACTTTCACTGTCCAAGAGGCACCCAGTTGGAACTGCCACGGTGAAAGTACGGTCACCTATCCAATTGTACTGATTACATCTAAAGAGGGCCAATGAGGTGCTCTGTTTGACATGATGTGGTAGTATGTTCCAAAGGTGTGTTAAACTGTGATAGACAATTGACTTCCTCCAGCAGGTTGTATTAACATCACATCTCAGATTAAGGTCTATACAACAAATAACTTGTGCACCATTTGTCTTATGGATATGCAGGTTTTCCAATACAGCAGGGGCAAAGATTGCCTCATATGCAAGCCAGAGATCACCTCTGATTACTCTGTATGTCACACACACTAAAGTGACAGTGATATCAGATGATCACCATGGGCAGATGCTGAAGACCTGACTTCCCCTTGTGAGGAAACTATGTGGTCTATCCAATTGCCACAGGTGCTTGGAAAGGTACATACCAAAAGTTACAGTCCATGTTTGGCCAAATGTGTTCTGTGAAAACAGCTAAAATAATACAAATGTCCCAAGAATGTAGCACAACAGACATTTCCTACACTTTTCTAATAGTTGCATAATACAGTCATTTTATATCAGAAAAACCTAAATGTTATGAGAAATAGCATAAGTTAGGCAAATACTATAAAAATATAAAAATAAGCTGTTATATTGGCAAAAAAGTGAGGTTCTGTCCTTTGCACTCACCATGTGTATGGTTTGTCCTGCCAACTCTCACGTTACTACAAAAAGTGTCCCATATTGGGCATGTGATAAGGTGGCAAACCTGGTCTGTCTGCAACTATATTGCATAGTCAAAAGATAAAAAGAGTGAACACTCTTTTATCTAACACGGAAAGCCAAAACTACTAAATATCGAAGACACAGAAGAGTGATTTTTTTTCCCAGGGAAAAAAAATCGCTGCTCCGCAAAAAAAAAATCCAAACACAAAATATAGTGGGGGCTTTGCCCCCCACACCCCCACTACTTATCTATACGAACTCTGAGACTGCACAACAGTGGAGCAAGTGGCAAAGTCCTAAAAACAGCCCAGTGTTTTTTTTTTCCCTGGGAAAAAAATCACTGTTCCTTGTCTTCGATATTTAGTGGTTTCGCCTTTCAGTGTTCGATAAAAAAGCATTTGCTCTTTTTATCTTTCAGCTACGTAATATAGACCCATCTGTCTTGCTTATGTGTGTGCAATATGTATACATTTTGTGGCACTGTGAGTAGCTGCTGCCCCTAAATAACCCACATGTATCTTGGCAAGAATGCTACCTGCCACCACCTACATTTGTAAGTACTGACCAAGTTTGCGGATGACTGTAAGTTGAGTACTGTCTGTCACTGACTCCCCAAATGATGTTAACATACTACAAGAAGGCCTTACATCAACTATGGACTAGTGCCAAGGTCCTGGCCTCAAGCTAAATGCAAAAAAACTGTATCATTATACCATTTGGCAAAGACATAACCCCACTGTTTAACACATCAATGGCAAACTCCTAAACACACAACCTGTGTTGAGAGATCTGGGTATTCAGGATGAAAACAATTTCACATTCAACCACCATGTAGCGTCAGTGGTCAGAAAAGCCTTGTACATGGTTCATCTCATAGGTAAAGGGATTGTATCCAGAAAATGGTGGTTATTACCTCTCTATAGTCCTCACTCAGTAGACCAATATTTTACTACAATGTCCAGTTTGGTATGTACCTATCCATACATCTGCACCAACTGGAAAGACCACAGAAATACCTTGCAAAGGTAATGCATGGCCCCCAACACCCATCCCATGCAGACAGGCTGAAATCATTATTGCTCCACTTGGGATCAGACAGGTTGCTCAGAGGTGGGCTATGTCACGCTTACAAGACAATGTTGGACCCTTCCCTATTACAGCTGCCCCATATTCATAAGTCTAACTACTCCTGCATTAGTCACACAACATGCCTGAATCTGATATGCGACATCAACACAACCTGCTGGAGAGATAGGTTTGTCTCCCAGAGTCTGCCGTGTCTCAGGAATACACTTTCCATACATGTCAAACAGAGTACCATGCTGACTCTCATCAAGCACAACTGTGATGAGTAGATGGGAAACCACAAATCTGCCCTAGGGGGTTTCACCTGTGTCCTTCATTGACAGGGGCAACAGGTGCTGACAGATGTTTCTTTTTGGGGATAAACTAATGGCTATGTTTGTAAGGGACCCAGGGCCATTACTGTAGTAGCCTCCTATAATCCTATGAACCTCTGATCCTACTGAACTCCCAGGTGACATGTATCAATAGTAGTATGCTATGTCGTGGGGTATGCATGCAAGATTATGCTTCTGCCCCAACTGACCCTGACACATTGTTCTACACATACACACTTAGGTAACCGTGCACATATACAGCCATACCTTGGTGAAGTCACATTTCTGAATTGCCATCATGCCATCCTGAGCCACTGTACTGGCAGCAGTTTTCCACAGCATAGACACATAGACCCCTGGGACAGAAACAAAAAAAGGTCTGGGCTACAACAGTCAGTCAGCAATACTACCACCAATGTAGCATCATGGAACAATGGTACATACACTTTGATATGTACTCATGACACATATCAGCAGACAGCACCTTACAGGGCATAACAGTACTGCACTACAAACTGTCATTAAATGTACTATAGTCACCCTGTGCATCAGACGCATATCTGCATGTCCCTGCTTTGATGGTATGGATGACAGGGATATGGCACAGGTATCATCACATGCACAGGGTGTGGTGTTGCCAAAGGCCTAAGCTGTGCCACACAGTTGACATCATGCATGTGTGTCTAGAGTGGTGCTGACCAGCTGGGCCATAGAGAGAAGCTGTGTGTGTGTGTCTGCTGGTGACCTGCATGTGACAATGATGTGTGAGTGTGTGTGCGTACACAGTCAAACCATGTGCTAGTCCTACATGAGAGTATGTTGGGTAGCTGTGGACTGTACATGGCAGACTGTACAGTTCACCATCTCCAGCCACAAACACGGGAACTGGCTCTGCCAGTAGTGGCACTGGCACCACCATACCCAGGGTCAGATGTGGTACTACTTGCTGATGATGACTGGTGTCTTCTGGGACTGTGTCTCACAGGACCACCCAGGACCACATGCCCATGGCTTGCCATATTGTGGTGTTGACAGCACCCTCCCTTCTGTAGTGCTGGTGGTACTGCCACTATGGGATCGTGACTATGCTCGGCCATGTGGACTCTCTGCTTATGTTGGTTCTGACCTACTTCCACATGTCTGATGCCCTACTCCCACCACATGTTCCAGCACAGACAATGAGTGGTCAAGAACTGACAATGTCTCACCCCACTGTCTGTCCACTACATCGGTGAAATGATGCATGGCATCACCAGTGGTGCGGATGGAGTCATGGATGCCAGACAGTGATGCACCCATAATCCTGTGCATCCATCTGGTGTTGCATTCAGATCATGCCTGTTCCTCCATGATGGACCAAAACATGTGTCAAGTGAGTCATGACATGACACCTGTGACAGGAGGTGGATAGGCAGCAGTCCTCCTTCGAGCACCCTGTCATTCTGCCTATGTGGGACCTCACCAGCTCTCTGACTATGGCTAGTGTCTACAGTTATAGATGTCATAGTTGCCACACTCTTCTGTTTGATGCCACCACCCTTTGCCTGTCCAATATCTGTGGCCGCAGGGGACTGGGTATGTGTGGGCATACTGACTGTGTGTAGGGACATTGGGGGAGGAAGTGGGATGTCAACCCATGGGACAGATTCAGTCCCCAACAACCCCAACTGTACTTCACTATGGCCACCATCATCATCAGTGTCCAATGAGACACTGACATCAGGTTGTGAGGGGACACACTCCAACCCCCATGGTTAACTATGAGGAGGAAGACAACATGACTGCATTAATACCTGTGCTATTATGTCTGCTGAGCCCCCCCACACACACACACACACATACAGGTGAGGTGCCACAACTGCATTATACATACCACACCTTATTACTGACCCCATGCACAACACACAAGCAGATCACAACAGACACAGACAAGACCGGCCCTTAAAAACATGCACTGCAGCTACATCCAGTTAATGTTGCCAGTACTATATACCTGTGAAATAAGAGACATGACAGTGTATGTGATGGGCCTTCACCTAAAACAAAGTGCACCTGTCTCCACCATACTTTTGCCCTCTGTATAGTAGACTGCATACACCATCACAAAAATATATGCAAATATATCGCAGTTCTTGCAAATATGCTACTGTGATTACCAATGCAATGCACTGCAGTGAACTTATCCACAAATGAACATACAAGTATTGTATTATGGCTAAGCATAACGGTTGTGTCCATGGCAAACTGGCAGCCCTTAACATTCATAGGATCTAGATGAGCCATAACAAAACAGTTTCACACTCACCAGCTACAGTATGTTAGACTCTGGCCACACCAGGTGTACCTATGGAATTGTAGGGGAGAGGTATTGTCAGCAAACACAATCGTGGCATTGGCAGAGGATAATATGTGTGTATATCAACATGTACAGTATGAACTGTGATACTGTCCACATTGCTGACATTCTGAGTATGTGTGCACATGTGTGTGTTACCAACCCCCCCCAATGCAGATTGAGCTGACATCCATGTACAAGTATGCAGAGGCTGCCACTATGACTGCTACAGTATTAAAGTGATGACCACAGGAGACTTACCTGGACGGTCCACTGCTGTGGAAGTTGTGCCACCCACCTCCACAACATATGGGGTGATAAATGCTTGTGAGCTGATGGCTGAACCCAGGTTTGCCAGGAAATACTCTGTGTCCAAGAGTAGTTGTTGTGTTGCAGGCCCTGTACTGGTGCCAGCATGGTCCCTGGCCACAGCTGCAACCTTTGCCATGCACCATTTATCATGTCCATGGCCCAGTGTCAGATCTGCTCATAGCTTCTTTCCTGTAGCCGTATGTGATTTACTGATGCAATGAGGTCTGTCCATAGTGCAGTGCATTGTTCCTAATTCTGGTGACTCCTCGACAGTAGGATGTTGTGATGCAGTCTGAGGCCATCAACTATAACTTCATTCTCAGCTGCAGAAAAAGGTGGGTTCCTCTGTCTGTACATCAGTCCTGAAAGACAAGAAAAGGGAAGGATGTCACAGGACCACATGCATTGCTCTCCATTATGTACACACCCTGCACATCCACATTTGCCAGCACTATCCTCTGCTAACTCCCACACCATACCCCACCATCTATCACCACAGTATGTATGTGGCTATCAGCAATATAGTGGCAATACATCATGTGTTTCCCTGCTCATCCTGCTGTTTCCTGCTACATGCTGCATGTTCTCTAAGCTGTTCAACTGCGTTTTTTCTGATGCACCTATTACTGCTTGTTTATAGCCTGTCTACATTGTATGTGGTAGTGTAAGCCTCCTACTTTTGTTTTAAGCACCTGGGCTGTAGACCCACCCCTTAGGTCTCCCTGGCCTTCCTCTCTCAGACTCTGACAAATATGGCTGGACAATGTCCTACAGTTTCTCCTGCCAGTCTGGTTGATATGGGCTTCCTGACACAGTGTAGCAACTGCCTCATGTACATGGACAACCATCTACAAACACCACCAAGGAACACAATTTGTGATAGATGCAATGATATTAGGAATCTACAGTCCATGGTCTGTTTCCCTCAAGCCCACATATCTGGCACTGAAAAGGTTGTCAACACAATCGGTACACCTCACCACCACCCATACCTACACAACACACATATCCACATATGCGGCGGTCCTCAACATTAACATCACTATACAAAGCAGACCTCTGAGGCAAACACACACGTGAGCTCCACTGCCCTCCACACCACATACCATGCATAGCCACACATCTGTGTCCCACAGCCACTAAGGCATCACCATATATCAAACATATTAGTCATAGGAGACTCCATTATGAGACACACAGATGTGCCTCTCACCAGGCTGTATATGGGAAAGGTCACGGTTACTCATCTGTCAGGTGCCAGAATCTACCATATCACATACACAATACTGTCTGTCAACAACAGGTACTGTTATGAGTCTGTCATAGTCCATGTTGCTGTGCCTGAACTGAGAAGTACCTCCCTGGACTATATGAAGTGAGACATGATTGACCCCACTGATTATGTGTCCCAGGCAGGTATGTCTCTAACCTTAAGCAGCATTCCACCATGACCCATAATGATGCCGCAATACAATCAGGAAATAATTGACATTAACAATTGGCTTGGTTTCTGGTGCCATTCCAGGGGGATGCAGTACCTGACAGCCTGGGATGAAATGGTCAACAAATCACGATGCTTTGCCAGAGATAGCCTCCATCTGTCTCACCTGGCTTTCAGGCTTCTGGCAATGGTTCTTGCCAACCCCCATAGTGTCTTTATTAGGAAAAGCAGTGATGTTAACACTATCAACATAAAACTGTCAACAAATCACAAACTGAAGGCCATGCTGCTAAATGCTAGGAGACTAAACATGAATCTGCACTCATTGCAAGCAGTCTTAAACTGGAAAAATGCTGACATCTGTGCAGTCACAGACACATGGTTCAAAGCTGCAGAGAGCACCCCAGCTTTACATGGTCACCCATCCTATCATACAGTCAGACCTCAAGGTGTGGGCAGTAAAGCCAAGGGATGTGGGGTTTCACTATATATGAAAGACATACACACCTCCAGGCTGCTCAAACAGTAGGACACACAGGAGATACTCCAGGTGCAGTTAACCATCGCCAAGACCCCTGTTCAAATCATAGCTAGCTACTGGCCCCCACATGTATCCAGGAAGCCCAGTCTGCCTATATGGACGTGTTCAGCTGTATCAGAATTCAACTATGTACTCTGATTCTGGATGACTTTAAGTACCCAAACATAGATTGGAAGAACTACTCATGCCAGCACACAAATGTCCAGAGATTCATGGAATTTGGCAATGCAAACACCATGGAACAGCTAGTTGCTACCTCCACATGAGGTAAAGATCTGTTGGAGTTGATATTAAACAACATGGGTAACCACTGCAGCATCCCTACAGTATCACCCTCCATAGTAAAACCAACCATAAAGTGGTCATGTTTGCAGTCACCATCTTGCACCATACCCATCTAGCTAGGGTCAGACATACAAACATCTCCAAAGTTGATTACAGCCTCCTGAGGAATGGCATAAGCAGCTTTACAGCCCCCTCCCCCTCTGTAGGAACCAGCACCAATATCTACAAATACACCAAAGCACTATATGTGCATTTGTATAGATGCATGGAGTCAGGTATACCCGACAGGGCTACATCATCCTCTGCAGGGATAAATAGACTCTATAATAGGAGTGAAATATTGCTGTCCAAGACCAAGATGGAGCAGGAGCAGGTGCCCAATTTGAAGCAATGTCTCCTTAGCCTGAACAAGGAAATAAAAGCACTACTGAAATCCTACAAAGAAAACTCCAAGCCCACATTGCCTACATCCACTACAGACAATCATATCTCCTTCTTCAGATGTGTCTGCAACCTCAAAGGAAGCACCCAGATTTGCTCAGAAGTGGTGGTCAATGGCACCAGATATACAAGTGCTGCAGATATAGCAAACATGCTCTCTGAGTCAGTGAAAGCTTCACCCCCTGTCCCCCCATCAGTACATTAGGACATCCCCAGTATTTGCCCCCTTCCCGTTATATCTAGGGAACAGGTCAAAATCATGTCAAATCTCATAGTCATGGAATACAGTCTCCATGGGACCCGATCACATCGCAGGATGCATCCTACATTACCTCAAGTATGAACCTGCAGCACCATTAGGCACTGTATTTAACCAAAGCCTGAATACCCCCTTTGTCCCAGCTTAGTGGAGGATGCCCACTGTCATCCCTTTACACTAAGGTGGAACATCCACCAATCCTCCACATTACAGACCCGTTAGCCTAACTAGCATGATCTGCAAGGCCATGGAACAGATTATTACGAATCTCATTAACAAGGAAATTGGCAACCTATCACACACAATTTGACTTTGTCAAAGGGGGATCATGACTGCTACATTTGGTTGACTTCTTTGACGCAGTCACAAAAGCCATGGATGAGGGGGAGACAGTGTACACTGCCTACCTTGACCTGGCCAAAGACTTTGACAGTATTCCCTACTTGGCTATAATAGATATTCGCTCTCAACTAGGCATCAATCCATATGTTACCAGATGGGTAGCACACTGGCACACTGACAGAACCCACCTAGTCAATATAGGGGAAGCCACCTCAAGTGGTAGACCTGTAACTAGTGGTGTAACCCAGTGTTCTGTCTTGGGGCCTCCCTTTATGTGTGATTTACTCTTCTGAGGTGCAGGATACAATCAGTGGGCTATGGCCAACCACTTTTGCACAAGACTGCATACTGGGTGCTGTCACCAAATCCCCTAGTGATGTAGACATCCGCCAAGAGGGTCTCATGCAGACACATGACTGGTGCCAGACACATGGCTTCAGTCTGCATACCACAAAATGCGGCATCATACCCTTTGGGGAGAGTGACATCCGCACAAATTATCACATTACTAACAATGTTCTAAGCACACAATCAGTCGTGAAGGATTTGGGCACACAGGTTGATGGCACCATGACATTTGACCACCATGTTGCATCCTTTGTAAGGAAAGCCTTCTACATGACCCACATCATACGTAAGGGTATCTCATCCAGGGACATAGGAGTCATAACATCCCTGTATTCCTCCCTAATAGTGCCCATTATTGAGTACAATGACCCTTTCATCATGTACCTCACAATGCACATGCAGCAGCTGGGGAGACCGCAGAGGTTCCTCATCAGAGAATACCAGGGCCGCAAACATCTACCATACACAGGCTAAAATCCCTATCCCTCTACCCAGTTTCATATAGACTCCTCAGAGGTGACCTCTGTCTGACATACAAGGTGATCACGGACTCCACCTTGATGGGACTGCTGCGCATCCTCAACTCAAGCTCCACTTGAGTAACCTGCACGCGTGCCCTCAACCTGGTCTGTGACATCAACAGGACTTGTTTGTGTGTCAGATGTGTGTCCCAGACCCTCAATCAGCTGTGAAATAGACACCCTGTCCACATCAGGCAAAGTACCTCTTTACCCCTTTTAAGTAAAACCTAGATAACTGGATGGAAAACAGAACATAAATCCTTGGGATACCACCTGTGTCCCTCTTGGACTGAGGCATTGGGTGCTGACTTGCATAAACATGGGCTAAACTCTGGGCTAGGCTTATGAGGGCATCAAGGATAATAGCCTAGTAACCTCCTATGATCCTAGGTATACCAGCTATGGCACTGTGTGCTGTGATAGACTGTGTTGTTATGTCTCCACACCCATCACTGCCATCTACTGTGGTGTGTCCCCTATGGGTGATGTCCCCAGTACCATGTCATACAGCCACCATCCGAAAAATAGGTGAGTGGTACTACAAGTGTATGGGGATAGTGATCCATTGACAGACAGCACTGCAAACGTGCTATAGGGTATCCTCCCTGTAGGTGTTCAACATCTGCAGTACACAGATGTTTGCAAACTGTGTACATGTGCCTGATATATGTGGACCCTCTGCCAGACAAATGTGTCTGTCTGGCAATACATAATGGCTGTTCCCAGACTGTGGGGAATCTGGCTGTCATATGCCAGACCCCTCAGAAAACAGTTATGGTACATTAATATCTGGTACTGTATTCTCATTCTTTTATATTGTATGCTCGATATATACACTCTGTTGCTGAGGCTGGGCCTGTGTCCCCACACTACTATTGTCTATAACCTGCTGTCCTGCTGTAGTGGGTCAACAGGTATGCTAGCCATAGTTTTCAAGCAATGAGATATGGGTGTGGAGTACACAGTGACCTAGCCAGAGTAGATCAGGAACAGTCAGGGACACCTGGACAATGTTTGACCTATGCCTGTGTAACATTCACAGACTGGGAGGAGCTGACTGACAGTACATCATGTGATATGCCAGCTGGATCCACCAGTATTTACTGCCACTATTGTCTAAAATGCAATCCAGTAGCATTCGTACATGAGCTGACCATTGTTGGAGGAACTCAGAGCACCAGAGCTGTGATCTATGTCACAACAGACAGAGTCGAAATGGAAGCCTGTAGGTGCTGGACAGCTGACTAACAGCAACATGTCATTCCAAGATATGCACTACAGACCTACTGTTGTAATCCCTATTTCCCATAACTGCATCCCTCATCTGTGTCCCATTACATGGGGAGTTCTATTACATGCCTGGTATAGTGTTTTACTCCTTTATGTGCAGAAATCCTGTAGTATAATGCTTATGATATCTCAGTCTGTCTTCATAAAGAAAGTCACAGACCTGTTTACCATAGGCAGCAGCTTGCCTTTTGTATGTAATGCTCATGAACAGGTGACTGCCTGTGCACTAATCTGTGGCTCACATTTGCTAATTGCAGCCAGAACAGCTGGGTGGCATTTTCATTTGCCAATGGCATGGCACCACAGTGCTATATTTAAGGCCCTCATGTAGGCCTTGGTCCTTTTCCTGGCCTGTGAGATGGACATTAATGAGGTGTGGGGACTACAGCATCATAGAGGGTAAGTAAAAATACTGTCCACTGTTCGGATTTATGTGGTATGCCCACAGTTTTGTATGCTATGTTTGGCCGTTGTGAACAGACTTTCTGATCATGTGGCAGTTTACTGTTTAACATTATGGGTTGAGGTCAGTAAGGGCACAGACAGATGTGAGTGTCATACGTTATTTGCATCAGAAAATGCATGCTACTGCAGTAGCTGCTGTTTTTTCAGCTGTGTATGTTTGTAGGGGAAGACTTTGACACATGTCCCTGACACCTGACCATCCCCCCCACCCCTTTATGTATGGGTGTTGTGTGGATCCCATGTTCTAGGTGGTTGGGAGGTATGGTAGGTCTGTAGAAGGTAGCTGCTGCATTCTGCCTAGGAGTCATACTGGGAATTGTGAACACATTGGGGGACAGCAAGCTGTATATGTCAGTGTGGGAGCAGTGTCAGCTCTGTTGTCACAGCATAGCCAGGGTGAGGGAACCCATAACAGTTCAGGTGAGGCATGTGTCTCAGGCACATGTTATGTAATAGTGCCATCCAGAGAGTGGTAGGCGACATTTAGGATGCCTATACATATTTGTAACATGTGGCCCAACCTATAGGCCTTTGACGTGCTAATATGGGTGGCAGTGATTGCAGTAAACGCAACCAGCTTTGCTTAAAATTGCACAGCTCAGTCATTTATTTGTTGTTTTGACAAGCATGTACAACAGACTGGAATGGAAGCCAGGGCTGTGGGTGGCAAAAAGTAAAGCATGCTAGGAATGTAACAGATTGAGCTACTGAGTTAATACTATAGCAGGTGTATTTGCAGGACATATGTGCATGCATACAGTCTGTTACACAGAATTTGCATGAACATGTGTGTTCGGATGGGTATGACATGTGACACTGAACTGTCTGTCATGATTTTCTAATCTCAATCTATACTGACTTGCCAGTACTTCAGCACAGATAATAGGTTTTGTGACAACCGTGTCAAAAGTAGGTGGCACAACTGTGGACATTCTACAAAAGTCTGTGCAGTTGTCAGCTCTACCTGATACCCTGGGCCTCATGTACATCCATCAACATTTATTTGACTGTGTATTGGTTTGTTGTCTGCATCACAATTCCAAGTATGCTGTCATTTTTCCCATTATATGTACAAGCATTGTGTCACTGGCAATCGGGATATGTTTATGGAACCACCAGCTATACTTTAGAGCTGAGTAGCCTAGTGGGCTAATACACTATGCTACAGTTGACAGAGTCCTGGGTTCAAGAGTTGGCAGTGCTAATTATTTTGCCAATGCCCCTAACAGTGTCAGAAACACATAAGGTGATTAAGGCAACTTTAATTGGGTTTGTGAGGATTTGTGTGACGAGCAGCAATGTGGTGTGCCACTTATAGGTACGCGTGGGGAGGTAAGTTGGGTAGGAGAGGCAGTCTTTGCAAACAGACAAGACAGCATACAGGGGTGGTGTATGACACATGAGAGGGGTACACACCTTGGACAATGAGGGTGTTGTGGAATTGGAGAACCATGTGCCCCCAGACTCCAGCAGTGAAACTGAGCTCCCCATCCATGGGCAGTCACCACTACTCCTTCACTGTCCCAAAGGTGGCTGTGCTGGGGGCTGGGCACCGAGGCCACCTTGCCCCTCCAGGTTGGCCAGTATGCCCTCAATCTGGCACAGGCAATCATCGAATCCATGGTGCACAATCCTGCGCACCATCCCTGGTAGCTGTCACTAGGTGACAACTCCCTCTCTGCACCCGCTTCCAGGGGGGAATGGTCTCCATCCCCTAAGGCAGTTCCACCCATAGTTGGTGCAGGACCAGTGGAGGGGGCAGCACCAGGTTGAGTCCCAGATGTGCTGGGACCTGGTGCCATGACCAGTTGAGGTAGGGTAGGCAAATCGCCATGAACCAGCTTACCCAGTTGAGCTCTGGTATTGAGTTTTTTTACAGTGTATAGGTTACTAATGAAAAGAACATTTAAATGTTAGTTATAACAGCATGCCAGGACGTTGCAAATAACCCAGTAAGACAACATTGCATAGCATATGGAACACAACAGTAAGTGGGATAACAGTCAGTATTGTAACAGCATGCCAGTAACAGTTGTGGCATAAGGCCAACATCATAGGTAATTCAGCAAGGTATGTTAGTATGCAACCATTGTAATATATAACAATAATAAAACACAAGGCCCAACATAACATTTGAGAGCAACATATATTAAATGTAAACTACACCCGATGTATAACAATAATAAATTATGATGCAGATAAGGGGTGGAGAGAGAGAGAAAGACATTCCATTACTAACAGTATAGGCTATATTGTTTGCAACAGTACTCTTGTATACTATACAGGTCTGCCCTTACTTTATGTATACAAGCTTCTGCAGCACCTACATATCTCTCAAGCTGTCCGCATGGGACAGTATGGACCAAGCTGTAACATCTACATGTACACAACTACAGGGGACTGTTACATGTCAGGGGAACATATGTGACTACCAAGGTGTACTGTGGACTGATGTAGTGTGACTGTGCTACTGAGAAACATCAAGTGGATGTTAAATCTGTGTCCAAGGGATTTGGTAACAGTGATCACAGTCTGTGACAGCGTGACACTTGAGAGACATGTATTGTGCACAGTACAGAGAGTTTACCCTTATCATGCAATCCTTGGCAGGCATGGGGTTAGATTATCAGAAGGCATTAACAGACACACCAGGCATACAGCTGTACCAAGATTAAACAGTTTTATTTGTTTTATTAACTTCTATTAATGTTGTACTTATTGAAAAATTTACTGACATCTTATCACCTTGCTGAGAAATGCTGTTAACACTCTGGTACATATGAACACACAAATTAGTAACCCATTGGAACAGCTACTATAGTCATTTATTTATCTGTCATTCCTGTGGGGAGAACATCTGTTAACAATACATAACTGTTTCTATAAATATTTAGTAGTACTTGTCCCTGGATCTGTGTGTGATAAAATGTACATCATACCTAATGTTTATCAAACTGAGCTACTGAGCTGCTGCTGAATATTGATTGACTGATATATGCCTAGAGCTCACCTGGTAACAAACTGTGACCTGGTAATAGAGGTCAAGTGCTATACAAGACTGCAGTGACACTTGAGCACACATGCATGAGATTCATGCATGACAGAGATAGTAGGTGAACTGTGCATTAATACATGGAATCCAGGTGTAGACAATTAACACCTAGTTGGTGGGAATATGTGTGATGTGCACAGACCTTATAGGGGTGCTGAGGCTACCTGAACCATATACAGTTGCAGATGGTATATTTGCAGTCTACAGCTAGTACAGTTACATACTTGCCTGCAGCAGCATAACTAAGATCAGGAATGCATATAGCTGAAATGCAATGGTTAACACAAGACAATCCTTAGCTACACACTATTATACTTTAGCCATTCCTATTCTAGGTTCATATCTTAGTGCAGAACAAATATCATAATGCATTATATCTTGTAATATAGCTACACATCTACACTTTAACAAAACAGTCTTTATCAGCTAATCTTCAGTCACTTTGGGGTATTATTCTTGTGTTTACTTTGCAGCATTTTTAATACTCAATTTCTTCACCAACAGCCCAAAATACACATATTTTGCACAACACAGCTTTATTAGGGGTAATATCGTGCAGTGATTAATATACAGCTAACAGTCTTTAATGATGAACACTTCAGATAATGCAGGTGTTGCAAGACAGCTGTAATCCCACAATTAATGCAGCAGTAACTTTATTCCCTTAACATTATGAATGCAGCTGAACCTTATTTCCTTAACCTTATTAATGCAGTAGAAACTTTATTTCCTTAACATTATTAATGCAGTAGTAACTTTATTTTCTTAACATTAGCAGGTTTCATGCTTTCATCTTTATTGTACTGTACCTGACATTACTGACTTATATCAGTCCAGATCTATGACCACATTCATTGCACTGTACTCTTTCTTGTTTATATGACCATAGATTGCAAGATACATCTGTACTCACCATACTCATGGTGCAACCTGGCCAGGCACCCTGCATGGGCCTCTAGGTTGCAGGCTCTCTCCTCTACAGCTGTGGGGAGAGAAAAACACTATTATGCATACCTGTTTATCACACATGCAGATTAGTTATTGGTAAAACAATGCTAACAATACTAACTTGTGGGGCATTGTCATCCTGGGCATTATGGATCCAAGTGCCCAAGAGATCCCCCTTCCTACGCTTCAGGTCATCAAAATTGTGATGCACCTGCTCACCTGTGTGAGGTATACCAGTTGCACTGGTGAGATTGATGTGAGCTGGTCCCAGGCCTCCGATTTGTATTCTGACCCCTGGTACTGGCCCTGCAGCAGCCGGATGTCATGGTCTTTTACAAGGAGACCAACCATGACTCTGGACTCCAGAATGCCCCACTGCTGCACCCAGAAGCACGCACCATCTCCATCTCCAGCCATAGTTCCTGCACGGGTCAAACTCCAACAGGTTCTGACTGTATTCCCACCTGTTCAACTTAAATAACACTGTTTTCCCACCTTTGTTGCCATTGGGCCATTTTTTAAAATGCGGCCCTTTACTTAGCACTGCGCAAACCCGCTGAGCTCAGCTGAGCAGGGCTTAAACTAGCAATGCTTAGCAATGCTTAGCGGTGAGTAAACCAGCTTAGCTGGAATAAGCAATGCTTAAATGGGCATTGTTTAGTAGGGCTTCACACCAATCAGCAATGCAGAAACCACATAAGCACAGCTAAAACATTCCCAGTTTAAGCAGTGCTTGGCTATGCTTAGCAGAGCTTAGCTGAGTGCAGAACTGCAGGATTTAATAATATATCTCATAACTGTGTACATGCAAAATGAATGTTTAATAAAATGTCTGCACATACATACAGTATTCCATCAAGGGTGTAAACATACTCTTACGTGTATTTGCAACATACCTGCTTAATAACCTGCCTATGTATTCATACAAAATTCAATCATGGCTTAATAGTACATCTCATAAATATGTATTTGCAAAATAATATTAATAACCTGTGTAATCACATAATATTTCATCAGGACTTAAAATAATTCTCAGAATGTCTAATTACAAAATACCCTGCCTGTGTATTTGAACCCTGCACATGAGGATATCATTCTAGCCATTCAGCTACATAGCTGTTTGAAATAGTGTTATATTTTTCCATATATCTCTCCATTATGTTTAACCACTGCTGAGCGTTGTGACACATCACTCAAACAAGCTCAACTATGCTTAAACTTGACATTTTCTTTCATAATTAAATGTGTCTGGTTTCTGTTTTTAGATGTCTGGCATGTGTCCACAATTAAGCGCCACACTGCACCACTCAAACACACAAAAAAAATAATAACTTTTTTATTACATTGCCATATACTCAATATTTGGCAATTTCACAGAGCAGGGGGTGTGTTACTCATCTCCAGATACTGTAACACATACCCTATACTGATTCTATAACAGTGTTACATGACTCTGCCTCAGTAGCATGCCTATATTAATATGCAGGGTGTGCTGCCAAGGGGGAGCTGCAGACAAGGCTATGGTACCTTCCTTGTAGGCCTTCCACTATTCCTACATGGATTTTATAAAATCCCCAGGGTGGTATTCTAGCCTGTTTATAAGTACATATGTGAAGAGGAATATTTGATATGTTTCAGTAATTATGGGCCTTTTTGTGAGCTGTGAGTTAAGCACAAAACAAAGTAAGTAATTCTGCAACAGCAACTTGATGTACATTGCTGTGGCTAATTTTTTACCAATTTAGTGATCACGGTGGGGGGACACAATTGGTACATGAAAGCAAAAAGCAGTTAGGATTATCACAATCTAGTGGTTATTGCTTTGGCTCAGTTAGAAGTTTAGAGTGTAGAACACAGTCCCTGAAAGCTTCACATTTAAATACATTTGTAGTGATTGTTTTTCTCACTTTTTTCTGGCAGGAATCCATATAGATGTGTGGGCAGTAGTAACACTACATGCTGCACACAGCATCATACACTTGTATATTTTTTCTTTAAGTTTTAAGGAAGTTGACTAAGGAGATGATGTGCCCTAAAGTTGAAGTGTAGTAGATTACTGTGGTTGTTATTTCTGCCCATAGTTGCAAGTGAAGTCGATTACTGTGACAAGAGAGGAGATTGCCATACATAACTAGCTATGTGCTTGGAGATGGGTTAGGCTATGCACGAAAACAAAGGACATTTATATGAGTTATACAAAACAGTTATTTTTATAGCTAGTTTGGGTGAGGGAATGTGAACATTGGTTACTTGTAGAATGATCTGTGGACACACTTAACTTGGCTTCTCTTCCCCACAAATGGTTTGACCCCAGATAATAGTTAACTAGTTTGTGGTAGGAGTTGCAGCCACACATAACACAGAAGACAGGTTTACAGAAACTTACAAGAAATAGGGGTAACCAGTTAGAAAGACAAAATATACCAAGGAGTTAGACTGAATCTCTATAAGTAACCAATGCTAGGATTATGTATACTTGTTCAAGAATAAGATGCTGAATGAAATTGTCCTTATTTTCTTTTTACTTTCCCCACAATCAGACATCAGTGGTGTAAACAGAAGGTGGATGGAAGCCTCTATGAGGAAAGTGAGGAAAAGGCGTGCTGCACGTGTAAAGACATGGTTGTTACATGAAACTAACTAATAAAATATGGCTTTTCAGGGTCAATGTATGTGTGTAATAGCAGCAAGCTGAAATATGACACTATGGCTGTTATGTTTTTTGTTTTCTTCTCAGTGATATATTAAAATTATACAGAATATAGGTAACATTTTTGGGAGGCATATGATGTATGAAAGTAAAGACTGTTCACTTCTGATTGACTACTGATACATTTTTGGGGAAGGTAGGACCTGTTAAAGATTAATATGAACATTACATTTCCATGATTCCTTCAAAGTCCAAGGTACTGTATCTTCTCAGCAGGGGTGCATTCCACTAGGACAGTATATGTGTGTTCTGTACCAAAGTACCTTAATAGAAGTCCCTGATTTTTTTATTGTGAGTTGTTTACAGGGTCTGTTAAAAACAGCTAGGAAATCTAGCATTTCAGAGGGCTTTTGTTCTCACAGTCTGGCAATATACTTGGTTTCCTCTTGGGTGCTTTGCATAAAGGCTGAGGGATATGTGCTTTATGAAGGTAAATGGCAATTACAGAATCACTCCTTCTTGATTATTGATGTTTTATTAGGGGAAACATGATCTGTCAAAGTGCCATATGATTATTATATTTATGCAAATCTTTTACGATCAAAGGTGGCAAATCCTCTCAGAACTTGGGCATTCCCTTGGGTCAGTGTTTGTTTTGTACCAAATACCTTATTAGAATTTATTTCATTTTTGTATTGTGAACTCTTTGTTGAAGTGACATATGGTGTTTTATATACAGCTGGCAAAACCAGGTTTTCACAGGGATTATATTGTCATAGCCTGCCACTTTGATTAGCCTGGGCAATAGTGCTGGGGGCAGTTGATGTTTAAAATCAAATGGCTGATATAGAATCACTTTTAATTGATTATTGACAATATATGTCAAAGACCAATATGACCACTGGAATTTAGGTGATTCCATCTCTATCAAAGGTAATGTACCCTCTCATAAGGAGCACAATCCTCTGGGGGGAAATGTTTGTGTTTTAGACCACAGTACCTTATTACAAGTACTTGAATTTTTGTTAATGTGAACTTTCTTTGAGGAATTGGCATATGGCTTATTATATACCACTAGCAAAGCCAGCTTTTCAGAGGGATTGTATTGTCACAGTCCAGCACTGTGCCCAGTTTCTACTTGAGGCTTATTTGAACTCTGCTCAAAAGGATGGGGGCAGGTGATGTATAAAAGCAAATAGTTTCAGGATCACCAAAGACTGGTTATTGATATGGTTTATTGGGTTGACAGGATCTGTCAAAGAGCTATATGACCATTACAATTTTTGATCTCTTCAGAGCCAGAGGTAGTTTGTCCTCTGAAAAGTGGCACAATCCACTGGGACAGCATGTGCATGCTTTGTACCAAAGTACATTAATACAAGTGTATTAGGCAGCCTTCTGTATATTAGCAAAGGGTCATAGAGTTGGAGGCAGTGTGTGTGTGTGTGTGTGTGTGTGTGTGTGTGTGTGTGTGTGTGTGTGTGTGTGTGTGTGTGGTGTACAGTATTGCATCAGGACCCATCCCTGTGCACAACATCCCAGAGGGTTCAGAAGTAAAGCAGAAGTCTTTACATTATTGTTCCCTCATGACATCTTAAATAGCTTAGCCTGGCCTTGCAACAGACATTTCAATATTTTTAACAAAATTGCTTAGTACTGTTTTCTGGAAGAAATGAGAAAAAAATGGAAGATGAGCAGAACTAAATGTAGTAGCTAGCTCCCTCCTAGTCTTTCTTCCAGAATGTGGTTTACAAAAGAAATGACATGCCAAACATTCTATTTAAATTGTGGTATTGAAAGTTTTGGTTTTGAATTTAAAATACTTATGATGCATATGCTTTAGGCATACCTTCAACAGTGCAGTGGTGCAGGGGTTAATGTTGTCACCTCATAGCAAGAGGTTCTCCAGTTCAATTCTCAGCTGGGGTGCCTTCTGTGTGGAGTTTCCATGTCCTTCCTGTGTTTGTGTGGGTTTCCTCTGGGTGCTCTGGTTTCGTCCCATGTTACAAAGACATATGTCAGAAGCATTTCTCTCTGGGCCTCTGCTGAAAATTACCTTCTTCCATGATGGACTTTCCTGGTAAACAAATGTTAAATAAAATAAACTAATGCAAGTCTGTGTTCTTTTCATTGTGAGCTATCTTCAGAGATCTGATATATCTATATCTATCTATCTATATATCTATCTATATATATATATATATATATATATATATATATATATATATATATATATATATATATATATATATATATATATATATATATATATAAATGCAGCTAACAAAGCCAGAGTTCCAAAGCCACTTTTATTGTCACAGTCTGGTAATATACTTTGTTTCCACACAGGGGCTATTTGACTTCTGCAGAAAAAGTTGAGTAAAACTAATGTCCAGAATATATGCATACTAAGTTCTCAATATCTCAGAGGTGAAATCATTACATACTTGCAGAAAAATAAATTGTTGTAGTTGCAACATGGCATTCCTACAATCCAATGCTGTCAAGCAGCTAAATTTTTGGAGTCAGATTTAGAGGTATGCTGCTAAGGAAGTTCTGTAGCTAGAATTGCCATCCTAAGTATATCTTGCAGCCAAATATCACATTATTACCTGTACGTTTTGTAATAATCTTAAAGTCAGACAGAGACTTTGACTTGAGGTCACGCCTGTTCACTGCCAATCTAACATTCTGCATTGTGTTATTTTTCATTGTGAGTGCTGGGGTAAGCGTCTACTCAGTGTAATAAGCAAAATAAAGGCCTAACACACTTCTTTACTGAGTTATGAATACACTTGTAGTAAATCTCCTCTATAATTCATCAGAAAAAATATTTTAGTTGAACATGTTGTGGATATATGCCATACTTTCAAGTGGCTAAAGCAATGGGGTGAAATATAGAGGTATACTGTATTAAGAAGCTCTGAGATTAGAACTACAGTTTTAAGTGTGCTTCAAAACTGAATTGTCTGTTGTTCTTCACCTGAATGCTTCATGATGAAATGAAAGGAAGACTGAGATATAACCTTTCAAGAGCAGGTCCCAATGGCTTTAGTTCATGATTCTTTAGTGCCACGATCTGATATTTTGAGTCATACTCTTGTTTTTATTTTAGGTGTCATAGTGAAATATGACCTAAAATGCTTCTTTCCTGAGGTGCTGATACATCATTTTGTGTCACTGAAACTGTAGCCTTCCCTTCATTTAGACTCATTTTCTGTAAACTGCATTATCAGAAGGCAAACTTATATGTGTCCTTATAGATGGAATTACCATCTAAGTGCATTTTGTAGCTGAAGGCCATGATATAGTATTCTGGAGTGATTGCTGTAATATTTTGTGTGGTTAAAGAGACACGCTCCTTTATTGCTGGGTACCACCAGTAGACTTATGTGGTTATTTGGATGCTATGGTTTTGCTATTGGTTTCACAAATCACACATTTTGTATTTTTCAGCCTGAAGAACAGCGTATATCTCAGTCATATCAGTGATGTCTTCTTATGAAATAAAAATAGAAAATGCTACTATTATAGGGGAAAATAATAGTGTTGTCATTTTTATGTTATAGCAAAGTGCACATGTTCTGCATGCTTTGACAGACATGTACATATTTCAAATTCTGTTATCTGATTCTCTTATGGTAACAGATTCCTATAAATAAATGTCCTTTTTGCATACTCAAGCATCCCTGTTGTCCCCACTCCCCAGCTTTTAGGGGCTTCTGACACCTCTAATGACTTCCTTTTAGGTACACCACCTTTAAATTCTTTCAATCACTAGGGAATTTCTCCCAAGTGACAGGATATTTGACAGCACAGCTCTTTATAGTTTACTGCTTTTACTTTTACATTTAAAATATTGTAAACCTATTTTCAGTTAGGAAAGTCCAAAACAATACTCAGTACTAGTTTCAGTAATTTGTTTCAGCAGCTTATTACAGTCTTTATGTTCATTTTTGATAAGGAGCCTTCTAGCAATTTACTATGTACGTCTTTTACTAGTTACATGTCAACTTGCTAAAATATTTAACAATACTCATCATTCTATCACTATTTTCATGCAATATATTTCATTTTAAGCTTGTTTTAAAAATTGCTCCACTTGCTTTTATACTCTGCAAGTCAAGCTTTTGTGTCTCTGTTTCTGCCTACCTCTCTCTTCTTTTTGGTATGGCAAAGAGAAGCCCATGACTGTATTTAGCACATCATAGTTTAACAAGCAATAATTTAAAATGTGCGTTCTTATTCTTTGTTCTTTGTGCTGCTCTTTAGAATTTCAACAATGCAAAATCTATAACTTGCAATCATGGTTCTTTATAATATATCACCAAGTTAGCAAATTAGTGAGCACTCAGTTAAGAGTACATTCAACAATGCTTCAAGTTTGCTACCCCACCTCCATTTTAAGGCATTAAGGATTGCAGTACTTCTTCAGTATATTCACTGTTTTTGGATTTAACACACGTAGTTTCAAAAACTTCTCAGGTAAGTTTCAACGCTATTTTGTTAAAATGCTGCTTTGATTCAAGCATCGAGACAAACGAAACTACATAAATGTATTTCCTTCCTGTCTTTCTTAACATATATAGTGAACTTCTGAGCAAACGTACTATTGACATCCACTCAGGCATCCCTTTCATTTGGGTATAGAAAGTTCACAAACTTAGCACAGAAAGAGCTTCACTGATGCACAGAACAGACTATCTCAACCAATTAAATACATTTAGCGATTAAAAATCTCTTTCTCTGTCTCCCTCTCTCTTTCTTTGTAGCATATTCTACAATTAATGTGCACTCTGCCATTTAAATTTACTTTAGCACAGAGGAAAAATAGTATGATAAAAATGTGCCCGCATTTGGACATACTGTCATATCAATGGGTCCCCTCAAGACAAACATTAGAAATTTCACATCGCATACAGGTTTCATCATTCTTTCAATTTACTGCCTTAAGCATCTGTATTACAAATAGTTGCCATTCATAGAATACACAAAGACTGCATTTATAAATTCCATCACATCTTTTCTGAAATAAACTTGTTAAAACAACG
The DNA here is from genome assembly GCF_019279795.1 of Protopterus annectens. NCBI lineage: Eukaryota > Metazoa > Chordata > Ceratodontiformes > Protopteridae > Protopterus > Protopterus annectens. The sequence continues at coordinate 1,890,069,647 of NC_056733.1, read as the reverse complement.
TCATCTTTCAGCTTTTCCTGGTTAGGGGTTGCACACAGTGGATCACCTGTTCGCTCATGATTGGCAGTGGAGTTTTATGGTGTCGAGTTGCCAGCCTGGCGCCCAACCTTCAACAGAAGTCACACGCACACGCACTCATGCCTAGGGCCAATTTTGAGTGTCCAATCCACCTAAGCATGTCTTTTGTATGTCGAATGAAATGAGAGCACCTGGAACAAACCCACACTACCACAGGGAGGACATGCAGACTCCGCACAGAAGACACCCCAGCTGAGGATCAAACCGGAGAACCCCTTGCTGTGAGGCAGCAACACTAACCGCCGCACCACCGCAAACCCCCACAACAAAGTTGATAATTCTCAAACTTAAAAAAAACATATTTAAATAGTTTATTAAATTTCAACAACTACAGTTAACCTTAACCACATTCATACCAACTTTAGAGGTCTTCCTTGTCTGTGTCTTTACCCATGTTTTAGGTTTGCATCAGGTTCCTGACATATCTGTTCTTGTGCAGGTCCTTGCCTGGTTATCAGGCAACAATCTATATAACTTTTTTAGACAGATCATTGTCTAGATGTCAGGCTCCTACTTGTATAATCATTTGGAACCAGGTCCCTACCTGAAATCCACTTCAGTCCAACTACTGTGAGAGACAAACATTTCTATTGCCTCCATTTTCCATTATTTTTTATTGCAAAATTATGGTTACTTTGGATCCACCTATGTGCCATTTTATTTAATAACACGTCTTCCAACTTAAGCAAATTAATGATGAGGAGAGCGATATACTTGGTAAAATCCATGAAAAACACTATAAAAGCCACTGAAACTTTATTGAATAAAAACTGATAAGTGCTTTCATCCAATTTACATTTAGACTTCATCAGATGAAAGAACTGGATCATATGCAATGAATAAGTATGCATAAATAACTGACAATCATAAAAAATTCTCATGCATATGTCACCTATTTGTGGCACAGTGGTGCAGCGGTTAACGTTGGTGCCTCACAGCAAGACATTCTGCGGTTTGATTCTTGGTCGGCATGCCTTCTGTGCAGAGTCTGTATGTCCTCCCTGCATTTGTGTGGGTTTCCTCCAGGTACTCCAGTTTCCTCCCATATTCCAAAGACATTTATCTGGAGTATTTCTCCCTGGGCCTCTGCTAAATATAGGCTGTGTCCTAGTCAAACCTTCCTGGTCAACAATAATAAATAAATAATCTATTCAATTATAAAGACCGATGGATATCCAATGCTCAATATCTCTAAACAGAAATCATCACGTCCCAAGCCAGAATTATGCATAATGTCTTCTAATAATAAATATACAATTATGATGATTTATTTTGAATAAGCCTTCATTTTAAGAATGCTGTTAATAGAAATAATATAATTCAGGCCTGGGGGAGAGGTAGCATCTAAAAAAGATCTGCCACCACAGTTCTCTCTGTTCAAATAATATGGACCATGGACTGCCCCTTGGACTAACTCCCACCATTTTTATGACTGCAAACTGAAATTTATGTCCATTATTTTTTTAGTATGCCTATAGAGCATATTGGTAGACTTTCACCTCCCAATGTCATACATATGTTCGTAAATGAGCTGTCTCAAATTTTGTTCTGTTTTTCCAATATAAAAAGTGGAACAGCAAAAACACAGAGTGACAATTGAAATGACCTGGTATTCTTATACATTTATTGCTGACTTGAAAGTCATCACCACAGTAAATAAAATGGCATTGTGAACAATAACAACATCTTGATATTTTTCCTGTTTCCCGTTTTGATCATGCTGGTACTAGAGATATATTCAAAAATACAAGCAGCAACCTATAACTCAAAGTGGAAAGGGATGATGACAAAACAGGCAGGAAGCTCAAGAAACAAGGAGAGACTTGGCTTGTGGATGCAGGTCCTTAAGGAGAATAACAATAACCATACAGAATATTATATTCGTAAAGTAACAGAAAATATTCTAAGAACTAAGCCAACCTGGGAATGGAGAAATGAGATTCTGCTGATGGGGATGACTGCAATTAAGAATACAGATAACAGGCAAGAGGTGGCTGGAATTTATTGGAGAAAAGTGGCAAATGAACCAAGGTACTGGGAGCAAATAAATAGATATGGAAAGATAATAGAATGGGAAGAGGCCAAGAATCTATTTGGACTGCAGGTAAAGATTGCCTTCATTATCAAGGATTGATATCACAGTATAAACAGAAAACAGAAAGACATACGGGGGATCCTAAGTGAAAGTTCAGCATTGGTAGAGTTTTTAGCAGAATCTAGAACAGAAGCTGCTGTTAAAAAAGGAATAATTAGTAGAGCATATAAAATATTGCACAATAACTATAAGAATCACAGGAGGTTAAAAAGGATTAGGAAAAGAGGTTGCATAAGCAATTCACAAAGAAATAATGGGGGATAGATGTTTGTCTCCCAAATATCCAACAAAATTTAGAAGATTTAGGATCTTTGCTTAGAAGTGTTTACATAAGTATTTTATACCCCACATAGACTCCAAAGAATTTTTCCTCAGGTAGACGGTAAATGCTGGGCATGTGATAGGGAAGAAAGTAATAACGGGGAACATATTTTTTGGGAGTGTAATTAGTTGGCAGACTTTAAAGATTCCATGCAGACTACTCTGTCAGAGATACTGGGTGAGCAAATTGGTGTAACTAGGGAAATTATTTGCTTGAAATATGATATAGAATCGGAATTGCCTAGACATAGTAAGGCCCTGCTGAGCCTAATTATGGTGGCTGTCAAAAAAAAAAACAATTATTATAAAATGGAAATCAAAGTCTAAACCAACTGTACTAGAAGTAGTGAATATAGTAACAGAGGTAAAACAACTGGAAATTGGATCTTTAGAAAAGGGTAGGAGCAAATTACATAGAAAAAAGGGAATTGTGGGGTTTAAAAGAAGGCAGTTGTGAATGATCTATGTAATGTTTGACTGGCAGTGACTCGATAGATTATAAGTGAAGTATAATGTTTGCAACTAAAATTATGTCAATATGGTTTGGTTTCATTTATATAAATGTATGATTGCCTATGTCCTAAGTGATCATTTCATAAAGATGTTTCTTGTTTATAAAAAAGAAAAGTAATGTTGGCTGTATTGGTATTATTTTGTACTTGATTAAACCAGGAAAAGACATCTCAGTGTTGCTGAACATTCTGACAGTGTCAATTTTCAAAATAAAGGCTATAGCTATAAACTATTTACCTACATATGAATTGTTTCAGCAATACACATCCTTATGGGGAGATGATAAAATAAAGTATTTAGGAGTATGGGTCAAAAAGGATTCTGTTATGACATCTAAGGATATGTGGGGATAAATAATGAAAAACATTAGAAACTGGAAGCTCTTGTTTATGGATATCGATAGCAAGATGCAAGCAGTGAAAATGTATTCCCTTTCGTTTTATATATAGGTCAGGCATATTTTATTAACCAAAGTGAACTTGGAGACAGTAGAAGAATTTTATATATTTTTTTTATTTTTTTAAAGTAGAAGAGTTGAAGAATTTTATCTGGGAGGGAAAGAGAGCAAATGTCAAATGGGATTATTTGCCCTTTCAACAAAACAAGGTGGTTTAGAATTACTTGTTTTAAAGGGATACTGTAGTGCTACACAATTAAAGTTTTTTATATATATATATATATATATATATATATATATATATATATATATATATATATATATATATATATATATATATATATATATATATATGTGTGTGTGTGTGTATGTATATATATATATATATATATATATATATATATATATATATATCTATGGGATCTGGACACATGCTCGACTAGCATATGTCCGAATCACAAAACATCGAACACACATACACGAAAGCGCTTAACATCGACAAGCGCTTCCATGTATGTGTGCCGGTTTCATAGATCGGACTACAGTGTGGGTAAGGGAAAATTCCCTTTTCCCTACTGTAGTGCGATCTCGGAGTGAGAATAATAAAGTAGGGGGGGTGCAGGGGGGCAAAGCCCCCCTGCAGAAACGTAGATTTTCTTTTTTGAATTACACATACACAGAAGCGCTTTTCGATGTTAAGCACTTTCGTGTATGTGTGTTCGATGTTTTGTGATTTGGACATATGCTGGTATATAAAACACAAGCAGAAATGTACAGTTCAAAGTGGAAAATGTTGATGAAGCAAAGGAGGAAATTCAAGAAATGAGGAAAGAGTGGGATTTTGGATGCAGATCCTTAAGGAGAACAGCAACACCATACAGACTATTGCAGTCATAAAGTAGCAGAAAGTATTTTAAGAACGGAGCCAACATGAGAATAGAGAAATGACTGCAATTAGGTGTACAGAGAATAGGCAAGAGGCAGATGGAATTTACTCAAGAAAAGTGGCAAAAAGAAAATATTAGGAGCAAACAACTAGAGAGGGAAATGCAGAAGAGTAGGAAGAGGCCAAGAAGACATTTGGATTGCAGGCTAGAGACTGGCTGCCCTATCAGAGATTGATATCGGAGTGTAGGGAAAGAGAAAGGGATACGGGAATTCTAAGTAGAATCTTTAGTTGAAAATGGGTAATTATTAAGGCATACAAAACATTGCACAGTAACTAAAGGAGTGATTCAGAGGAGGTTAGAAAAGATTAGGAAACGAGACTGGATAAGTAATTCACAAGGAAACAATGGGAAGACATATGGATGCCTTCCACATATGCAACAAAGTCTGTAAGATTTTGTTTTTTGCTTGGACGTGCTTGCATAAGTATTTTTATACCCCAAGCAGACAAAGAATATTTCCTCAGATGGCAAGTGCTGGAAGTGTGATAAGGAAGAAAGAGGTAACTAGGAGCATATATTTTGGGAGTGTAATCAGTTGACAGATTTTAAAATTTCCCTACAGAGTACTCTGTCAGAAATATTGGATGAGCAAATGGGTTTAACTAAGGAAATGATTTTTTGAGTGGGATACAGGATCTGAATTTCCTAAACATATAGTAAGGCCTTATTAAGATTAATTCTGGTGCCTACCAAAAAATAAATTACTGGAAAATGCAAATCATAGTCTAAACCAACTGTATTTGAAGTCACGCATATTGTAGCAGAGATAAAAGAAATAGAAGTAAAATCTTTAGAAATGGGTAGGTTTAAGGGAAAGCAGAAATTGATCAATTTATTTCATACTGGATTGATGATAATTGTATAAAAGAATATATGTGATATATATATATATATATATATATATATATATATATATATATATATGTATATATATATATATATATATATATATATATATATATATATATAAAATGCGTATAACTGTGAATATGTTTACATGGCTTGTTTTCTTTTATGAAATTGTATTGCCTGCGTCTTCAGTGATAATTCAATAAGGATGCTAAAAAATACAGCCAAGGTTTGGCCATTATTCATTTTAGAGTTGTCAGAGTTGCAACATTTTTGTCTGCAGGTCATATTCTTCTCTTGGCCTTAGATGACTATGATGTTGGTCATGCTTTGAGATGTTGCTGTTGTTGAGTAGGAGGAGGTCATTGTCCTATTCATGTGCTCTATTGAAGTAAAAAGGAAGCCCCCGTCCAATGGACAAGTGTAAGGCTTGTAGGGCCTTGTTCATGAATGGGAGAAGAAGGAATCAAGAGACTGACCAGTAGATGGGAAAAGCAGTACTGTAGGTATTATACTAGACTGTAGTGAAGAAGTGACAGCTAAGTTCTAGGACAAAGTTTTTAATTTAACAATATTTACTGCTATCCGCATCTGTGGTCATGAGGTTTGGGCAAGTAGTGATGGAAGGGGTGAGACTGAATTTAAATAAAAAAATGCTTAAGCTTCCTAGCCTTTGAATACATAAACATCTGTATAGTTATTGAATCTTGATATTAGTGTTTAGGTAGCATTCCTGCTGTACTTGAGTTTAGTGCCTACCATTCATTCAAATATTTTGGGACCTACAGAGGCATATCTGCAGTTATCCACAATCCCGTTATCTCATACCAAATGCAATAGATTATAAGCCAGAAATCCTAGAAATTCCTATGACATGTAACTCTCACAGTCTTTTCAAATCTAGGTCTCCATCACAGGCCCCTGTTGGCAATTATATATATATATATATATATATATATATATATATATAGATATATATATATATCTATAGATATTTATAGATATACACACACACACACACACACACACACACACACACACACACACATACACGCACACACACGCACAGACACACACACACACACACACACACACACACACACACACACACACACACACACACACACACATGCATATATATATATTTTAATCAGTTAAAGTATATCCCTATTAAACCTAAACTGAAACTTTTAGGTTATTTCAACTGCCCTTCATCAACTAGCAGAAACACATAAATAATAAATAATACACAAATTGCCTTGGACACACAATGATTCCTAAACTATGTTATTGTCAGTTTCCTGGACCAAATGCTATTCCTAACCACTAGTGATGAAAATTTTTTTGACCTCATCCCTAGCAATACTGCCGCAGAAGGCACCCTTCATGGGATGCCACATGTCTGTCCAGATTAAATCTGACCACCAGGATGTTATGCTCTCCCTTTAAATTAGCTTCACATGCCTATGATTTCTACTGAATTCAAAAACTACTCAAGAGTCAACTTCATATCATTTATTGACAATGTAGACAAATTCAAAGGTGCTTCCCCCAAGGAGCTGACAACATTGACCAACCTGCTACCAAAGGTATCTGAAGAACTGCCATAGTAGTGCTATTATACAAGAGTACCCCATAAGGAAGAAATAACCCTTTAGTCTCAGGTATAATTTATAAGGTCATGTAATGCATCACAGTCAAGCTTTTCAATAATTATATAGGTGTCTGACAATCCCTTGACTCTAGTAAATCTAGTTTTATGAAAGGTAGATCCTGTTTACTAAAAGTGGTTACCTTCATTGAAAAAGTTACTGAAGGCACATCATCATCATCATCATCATCATCATCATTATCATCATCATCATCAATCCATCTTTTCCCCATTTTCCTTTCTACATGGCATCAGGGTTTTTGCATTAACTGTCCCTGTCTCTCTCTGTTCAATACTACTGTCCTTCCTTCTTTGACAGACATGCCTGACTGTCACAAGTCTTCTCTCACACAGTCCATCCATCTCTTTGCTGGACATTTTTGGCTCCTCTTGACTTCTTCCTATTTGTCCCAAATTTCCTTCACCTTTTTGTCTTCTTTCTTCCACAAGTGCTTGAACTACCGTAATCTCTTTTCTGCATTTAGAGCTCTTTGTGTTTCTGTTTTTATATACTCATTTCCTCATCATTCCCATAGTGTACATCTTACTACCCATCTTAGACACTTCATCTCCATCACCTCTAGCTTCCTCAACTGATTACTGCTCATGTTTCTGTACCATACAGTAGTACTGGTCATACCACTGTTTTGTGGACCTTACTTTTCAGCTTTGTTGGAATTCTTCTTTTGCCTATTACCCTGGCAGTCTTTGCCAGTTGGCTGCATCTCTCTGAGTCTAGCTTTAACCTCCTCATTCATACTTCCCTTCTCCTCAACCACACCTCCCAGATACTTAAAACTGTCAGCCTACACCACTATTTTCCTTCTATCTCAATGTTTAGCTTCTTCTGGTTTCTTCCATTAGCTATCATTTAAACTGTCTTATTTGTACTCAGCTTCATCCCATATGCTTTTAGTTTTGCTTTCCTTTTCCCAATCAGTTGCTGAATTTCTGGTTCAGAGTCTGCCTGTAATGCCATATCATCTGCATACAGAAGGTTTGTTGACCTGTCCCCTCCAAACTGTTTGCTAATGTAGTCCATCACCAGTATGAACAGCAATGGGCTCAAAGCTGACCTTGATGCACACCCGGTCCCATTGGAATCCCACCTGTGAGTCTGAACACTGTTTGCACTTGTATCACCTGGTCCTTGTATATATATCTTGCATTAATTCTACCAATACTTCTAGGACTTTTAACCATCACAGCACTCACCAAATCATCTTTCTTAGTACTAGTCATATTATTTCTCCAAGTCTAGGAATGCTCAGTTTTACTCCTTCCTCATCTCTAGCCTCTTCTCAACTATATGTCTCACTGCAAACACTGGGTCACTTGTGCTGCATCCTGATCTGTATCCAAACTACTCATTTCCCATCTTGCTTTCTACTACTCTGTTTATTCGTTTTTCAATCCCTCTATCCAGAAGTGTGATTGGAGTTTGATATCTTTAAAGTGCCCACAGTTGTGACTGAACTATTTGCCCTTCTGCAGTGGCACTACAATGTTTATTCTCCTGTCATCTGGGATGCACCTTTCTCTCCATGCTGCTATGAGTACCCTCAGGAGCCATTTCATCCTTACATCAACCAGTATCTTGACCATTTCTGCTGAGACCTCATCTCCTGCTGCTTTCCCCGACTTCATTTTCCTTAATGCTCTTCTAACTTCTTCTAGAGCTGACTCCTCTTCTTCTTTAGTTTAAGCTGTGTGTGGGCCAGTACAGCATCTGTGTTTTTATTTCATTCTGTATTTCCTGGAAGTACTCCTTCCATCTGCCTTTGATGTACTGTGGACTGATGAGCAAGCTGTTGTTGGCATCCCTTATGAAAGGTGTCTTGACAGCTATCTCCTTTATCTTTCTGTTTTTGCAATCTGTTACAGTTTCTTTCTGCCATCTGCCGATTCACCTTCCAGAAGAAGGCAGAGTGTCTCTGATGCCTTGTTCCTCACTTATTAAAATTGCCCTTAGCCATTTTGTTAGCCAACCAGTATTTCTTCTTAGCCTGGTCCATCTTTTCTATGTCTCACTTTTTTCTCTGTAGTCCTTTCTTTTGATCACTTCCTAGATAGACATCTACATTCCACCACCAGCTTTCCTTATGTACCATATTCTGTAGCTGGCTCGGCCACATGTCTGTTCTCTAGTCCTCACACATGCTGTTTTGAGGTGCTGCTATTCTTTTTCAACACCACCTATTTCCTCTTTTTTTCTGAAGTGCTAAAGCCCTGAATAATTCCTTGAAATATTATGCTTTCTCTCTAGTCAACCTTTAGGTCTTCAGCGTAGACTCTGTTGACCTTAGAGCCCTCTCTGACCACTGCTTGTAGATGACTGTGGCACCCAGTGGTTTATGACATGGGCCAACTGTTTCATTGTGAATGACTTTGCAATTTATGATTTTACCCCACTGCCTTTTCCTTACTAGGAGGAAGCCTACATAAGTTACATTTTGACCACTTTTGTCTATGATCTTTTAACTATCTCTCCTGCTGAACCATGTGTTGGCCACCATAAAGCCACTTTTCAGACAGAAGTCTAGAATGGCCTCTCCTTCTTTATTCTTGTTGCTTCACCCATGTGGACTCAAGCAGTCTTCATATCCTGTTCTTTTTGTCCTGATATGTGCATTTGGGTCCCCCATTATTAACACCAACTCATGTTGTCCTACTCTACCTGGTAGGTCTTGCAACTCTGTCTGAATGTTCCATTTTCTTTGTTATCACAAACCTGCTGTGGGGCATGGGTTGAGATTATGAATACTACTCTGTTCTCATGCTACAGTCTGACTGACATACATCTGTTACTAATTCTGATGACATAATTTACTGTCTTATGAAGTCTCTCCCTGACCACATTTCCTTGATCCTGAACAGTATATTCTGGATTCCAAGCCAAGAGACTTTGCTGCACTGCCCTTCCATCTTGTTATCTGGATATAGAAGATGTCCAGCCTCCTCCATACCATTATATCACCAACTTCCAAGCTGCATCCCATCACTGAACCTATACTAAGTATAACGATCCTTAATTTATATTTGGCAGGTTCATTGGTTTTACATCCAGGTTTCACTCAATGGAATTATCCCAGATAACTCAAGCTGGGCAAATGAACACTGGCCAGCCAGTAGCTTATTGCCCCAGGATAACATTTTCAGAACGTTGAACATATGGTCTCAACCATATGAATTTCAAGTTTCTAACTCGATGAGCTGACAAAATCCCATACATAAATATAAATATATATATATATATATATATATATATATATATATATATATATATATTATCGCAAGTAAAGAGTTTTATTAATTTAATTTCAAAAGCTCTTCTGGTTGTGTCTTTATTAATTAACATAAGAGTATACATGTACACCCAATGGTTTCACTGTTGGCCTCTGATTTTTGAAGACTGACTGCTTAAACCTTTTGCTAGCAAACAAAATTTTATTGGCTGGCTTATTTTAATGGTAAAAAGTAATAATTTTCTTGATGTGCCAAGTCGGTTTGCCTGTTGTCAATATGTCATCATGAAACAAAGAAGCAAGCGCTGGTACTTCAGTTATATCAATACCTCCCCTTGGAAAGCATTATGTGTGTGTTTACTGTGTGCGTGTGCATGCATGCGTGCATGTGCGTGTGTGTGTGTGTGTGTGTGTGTGTGTGTGTATGTGTGTGTGTGTGTGTGTGTGTGTGTGTGTGTGTGTGTGTGTGTGTGTGTGTGTGTGTGTGTGTGTGTGTGTGCGTGTGTGTATGTGTGAGTGTCTGTCCATAAGTGTGTGTGTTTAGATGTATACAAAATAATCTTGGACTTATTTCAGGTAACAGAGTTAACAAGACAACACTGGGAGACATCAGGCTACAAGTAAGTTGGGTAAAATCCTGTTGAGCCAGTGACTGCAACTCTGCTCTGCAACTGGTCAGTGTAAGTTTTTTCTCAGTGTGGCAAGTATTGACTATTACCTGAGGCAGCAGTGCAAATTTACTGTGTGGTCTCCCACCCAAGCATCTCCTGTATATTATTTTTGAACAGTGATGCAGATTTAAAAGCCTGTACCATCACATGTAAATTGTTAGTGACAGTCCAGAATGTGTTGTTGTTTGTCTTTTCAGCTATTCCTGGTTAGGGGTTGCCACAGAGGAACTCTGGTCCGCTAATGATTGGCAGTAGATTTTTTATGGTGCTGAGGTGCCAGCTCGATGCCCAACCTTCAGCAAAGGCACGCCCATTCATGCATGTCTTTCTGAGGGCACTCAACCGTGGGGAGGACATGCAGACTCCACACAGAAGGTGCTGCAGCTGAGAATCAAATGGGAGAACCTCTTGCTGTGAGGCAACAACACTACCGCTCTGTAAAACCTTAACTGCTGTCCATCACAATTCCATGATGTCACATTGAAACATATTTGACAGCAGATACTGTTTCATTGTGTTTCACATTTTAGGTTGCTTGAACTGTTCTCCCTTTTCACATTTCATTAAGGAAGTTTCTACATTATCACATCCATTTGCAGTAAGCAACCATCTTTCTTCCTGTTATTTTTCATATATAACATGCATGGTACAGCTAATACTTTTGATGTGTTGCAGTTTTCTTGATGAAACCATTTATTTCCAAACTGTACAGTACTGTGCCTCACTCTTGAACATTTTTATTTCTTTCTTTCTTTTTTATTCGTTCATACATTCCATAGAATTTCTAGTTCTTCAGCTGAATTTTTTCAGTTTTGGGGATGAATGTCTTTACTGAAGGAATCAACAGCTTTGCATCTTCATGGAAACATCATAGAATTGGTGACTTTAGACTCAAAGATTTGAGCTGCATCTCACAGAGAGCGAACTTGCCAAAAAAGCAGAAAACATATATTGTGCAGTGTTGCTTTGTGTCATAGCTGAGAAGGCAATTAAACTATTTAACACTTTTAACCTTAAGGAGGAAGTGAAAGACTATCTGTCTTGAAAAATAAGCTGCAAGTAAGGCATTTATTATTCATTAGAAATCTAATGGTTCATGGGTCAATTTATGCTTGTATAATAGAACTGAAAGAGTGCAAGACTGTGTAATGGGCAAATTGTATGAACTAGAATTCTGTGTGGAATCAAAAATAATCAGATGAAAGGAAGACATGTTAAGGAAGCTGACTTGATACTGGAGAATATAAAATGTATGTGTAATATGGGAGAGCTTTCAAATGTGCAGTTTAAAAAGCATAGCTAAGTAATTAGGTGGTGTATGACAAGGAAGGTAAACCAAAGTTAAGAAGGCTTAAAACATGAATATAAAAATAAAATGAATACCATACAGCTATCCAAGATGGCTCCTGGGAATGAGTGACAACTTGAAACCATACCCAGGGCAAACAATGTGGGTACAAGGCAATTAATATAGGGTGTAAGCTGTGCAGGAAATCACAATGACTTCATAGCAGTCTGCAAAAGTCAAAAATAGCATTGCAGTAAGATTTGTATATATGAGTAACAAAATGGAAATATTTGGTGGGTACTACTGGGTTACATACATTAAATGCATGCTTTGCATACATTAAATACACTAAATGCTGATGACAGTGGCAAAGCTGCTATCATTACTATGAAATGATAACTGCTGTACCCAAAATCTGATAATTAAAGGCAGGAACGCTGGATTTAAGCTTGGTACAGGGACTTAATTCAATACACCCATGTTTTTTAAATCTACACATGTCATTCACTGTAATAAAGTATAGACGCATCTAGTACAAGTATCCATGTACTCTGTCGACACATTTCTGGCATAAAATGAAGCCTGTGGGGCATGTTTGACAAGTATGTGAGCACAAGTGTAAGAAATAGAGATTAATGCTCCAGGTACTGCCCTTGGAAAACATTTAAAGCAATCAAACAGCTTAGGTTACAATACTTGTGGGTACCAGGTATAATTAAAAGAATTCATACTCTTCTGTTGTAGAATGATTCAACAGCTAGTAAAATCTGCAAGGGAAGCAAAACTAAAGGTCAGTGTCATAAGTCTGCTAATATTGAGCTGGCACTGGGTCAGAATACATGCACTGTTGTGACATACAGCTTTAAAAACATCTTGTATGTTCATACAGCAGTACAAAATGCCACTTTGAAACATTCTCAGTTAGCTGCATATCTGAAGCTGATGGACACCATCTCATATATATAAGGAGGCACATGGTGTCAGAGCAGAGCAACATGTTGTTAAAATCATAATGGTGATGTGGCTAGCTGATGCAGTGATTATTATTTATCAAAAACATCAAAAACATAATTCTAGAAATGCTGATTATGTGGTGCAAATTACTGATGACAAGTTGTAGCAATATTTTAATTTGTTTCAAAGCTTTGGTTGACTGTAATATGAACATCCAATTAATATCTCCCCTGAGGCAATAACAGTGATCGATGTTCAGAGAACACTTCCAGATTCATTCAGAGCTAGGATTGAGCAAGAGTGTTATAGTTAATTAAATCGAATCGACCAACAGGGGAAATAGCATATCAACTGTTGTGAAGCTGGACAAAATAGAACTGTGTGTGTGTGTGTGTGTTTATATATATATATATATATATATATATATATATATATATATATATATATATGTGTGTGTGTGTGTGTGTGTGTGTGTGTGTGTGTGTGTGTGTGTGTACAGATATAGGTATCATTAAGTCATAAACAGATCAAATAGGAACATTATCCACATTAAAAGTTCAATGAGCCATCAAAATAATATTTAATGAAAAAAGTATTTTGATGTTTCTTAAGGGTTCTGGCTAATCTAACTAGATGAAGAGAGTTCCAACACAAGACATCCATAAGGTTTACTCCTGATGCTTGCAAAGTCAAAACACCTGTGAATATGAAAAGGTCTCATGATATATAATGTCTTCTCTGTTTCCTAAGCATAGAGCAATATCTTTTCAAGTTTATCCCTAATTTGCCAAATGGAAATAGTATCACTGTAGTATTTACTAACAAATTCTCTAGCATGTTTTGTCAATGGAGCAAAATAAAGAGAGAGAGAGATTTCAAATTCCTAAACGTCTGGACAATAAAGCAGCGACAATTAAACTGTATGTGTTAGAACCTAATATTATGCAGGTATATGCTAGCCAACAAGGTCTTGCTATAGCATTATTGCAGAAAGGTAAACAAACAACTTATGGAGAAAGGGTTCTGACTGATGCTCAGACATGCTGTTTAAATAAAAAAGGGAAAGTTAACTATAATTTTTGATTTTCAAAAGTTTCAGACAATAATTTGTTCCCTAGAACATACTCAAGGCACCTGCAAAATCTAAAAAACATTACTGTCATTGTAAAAATTTGATCTGCAAGTTCAATACAATCCTAACAAATGAATGCATGTAGCAAGTACTTTAAGTACAGCACACCTGTATGAGTGTAAAGTTTATTTGGTGTATTTGTCAGTTGTCTATTTCTGCTTAGTAGCTAGAACAGCTTAAAATATGCGCAAGCGAAAACTTAGAATTTCATTTGGTGAAAGATATGATCTTGAAAGGAACTCTGGTAATAGTGAGTCATTACAGCTATTTGTCTGGGTTTATTTACTTTCTTGTATTCAAGGTTTATTTTCACAGGTGGCAGAATCATTTTTCCTACAGTAAGAAACCATGTTAAGAAGAATCTTGACAGTTACTGCAAGTGAACCAGCTTGTGATGTTTGGTGCAGAAATGCAGATTGTGTAACATGTTGAAGCCAAAACCAGAAAAGAGCATTATATCATATAATAATTCATATTCACCTTGGATGAATGTTGGAACTGACTGTTTCATTACAAAGATGCACATTATCCATTATTTCTAAACTATTACTTACATTTTCCAGAGACTGTGCGTTAAATGATTCTGTCAGTTCAGAGTTGTAGCAGTGTATTGAAATCTATCTTTAATAGATAAAGTTCCTCAGTTTGCTAGCCAGGAATTCCATAACTTTGTGAATCAGTAGGAGTTCAAGCACATTACTTCAATCTGAGGTATCTTCAAAGCAATGGCAAGGAGAACAAAGGGCTCAAACAGTTAAACATCTTATCGAATAATGAGACAATTCTGAATCCTCAAATTGTTGCTTGTATATTCTCAAATACAGAAATGTGCCACTGCAATCTGTTGGTCTGTTTCCCAGCTTAGTTGTTAATGGGTACACATTTAAATTTCAAACTACGTTCAGACAATAAACCAACTTGTGTTGAGATGTTGCATTAAAGGTGACATAAACAGAAGTTTAACTAAGACAGGTTATTCAAACTTACTTCAGTTTTACGGGAAAGGGAAAAACTAAGAATAAAACTAAGCCAGAGTCTACTGGTATTTCACAGTAAAGTTCAGTTCAAGGCTATGTAACAGGTTCGCTAGAGAGTTTTTGATCAAGGGCAGGTCCTGCCTGCTCAGTCTAGTAGACTTCTTTGAGAAGGTCACCAAAGCCATAGATGAGGGTAAGACAGTGTATCCCACCTACCTTGACCTGACCAAGGCATTTGATACAATACCCCAGTCGTAGATAAACTCACAAAATTTGGGATAAACCTCTACATCATCAGTTGGATAGCCAAATGGCTCACAGATAGGACATGGTTTGTTAGAGCGGGAGAATCCAGATCCAGCAAGAGGCCAGTTACCAGTGGAGTATCTCAGGGCTTGGTGCTGGGCCCCCTCCTGTTTGGGATATACTTTTCATATGTCAAGGCAAATGTAGATGGCCTTTGGCTGGCCAAGTTTGCTGATGACTGCAAACTGGGAGCAATGACTGACTCCTCAAACAATGTTGTTATCTTACAGAAAGGTCTGACACAAACTAATGGTTGGTGTCAAAGCTATGGTATCAAACTAAATGTGAAAAAGTGCATAATGATACCCTTTGAGAAATGAAATACCACAGTGAATTTCAGCATTGATAGTACCCTCCTAAGAGTAGACCCAGTGGTGAAAAATCTGGGTACTAGAATAGATAGCAATCTGAACTTTGACCACTGTGTGTCCACAGAGGTGAGGAAATCATTCTATGTGGCTTACTTTTAAGCAAGGGCATAGCATCCAGATCTAAGGATGTCACAAGGGATAATTGGCTAGGCTTAAAATGGCTCGCAAGGGCAGTTAGCCTAGTACTAACCTATGAACCTATGAACCTATCCAAATTATATCACTGCACATAGCCCTCATCAGACCAATAATTGAGTACAATGCACCCTTTGACATGTACATCACCAGGCACTTGAAACAACTGGAGTGTCCTCAGTGGTTTCTCACCAAAAAAAATAAATCAATAAACAAATGCAGAGTATAGCCAATATGTCAAATGCAAACCAATTAAACACCCTAACACTGTATTCAGTTTCCTACCGATTACTGAGGGGTGATCTGTGCCTCTCCTACATTGTAGTCTCTGATTCAGCCCTGCTAGAAATGTTGCATTTTCACAAAACTAACTGCACAAGGGTTACCTGTTCCAAAGATCTAAACCTGATCTCTGATATGAATAGATCATGCTGAAGAGACAGATATTTGTCCCACAGATTACCCCTCCTCTGGAATAGGCTTTTTATTCACATGAACAACACGCTTCCCTGACTATCTACAAGCGTCATCTGGACCAATGGATGGGAAATTGCAAATTCACTGCTGGGGTGGTGCTCATGCCCCTTATGGACAGAGGCAGCCTGTAAAAATAGTCAAAACCCCACTTGCTGATCCTTCTTATCTTTTCCCTAGGGAGGGAAAATTGGTGGAAGTCTGGGTAAAACTGGCTAGGTTTGTAAGGGCTCTTGAGTCATTAGCCTAGTAATCTCCTATGAACCTATGAACCTATATTTGATTCAAGGTCCACATATGTAAGTATACAGAAGAAGGATGAACTACTTAAAAAAGCTACCACATCTCGTTAATAATGACAGACAATAAGTGTTTATTGTCCGAATCCCAGCTTGAGAAACTATCACCACCCTCACTTCTACTCCAAGCTTCTACTGCTTTTAATTAGTTTCATCTTTTACCTGCAACAACTTGTTTAGCTGTCAGCAGTTTCTGGGAGAATCGCTTGTGTTCAACCATGCTAGTGCTACTGATGTTGTCTGCTGACAAACTGCTTAAACTGATGTTCCAAAGCTGTCTGCTGACTATAGTAGACAGATTTCCAAAAAAAATTAATATTTAATGATGAATTCTGTTTTGGTTTGGTATCGCTTTGTGAATTGCAGGAGTCACTTGTCCCTTTAAGGCAGTTGACTACACTTTCTTGATTAGCTGTTCATATTTCTGCAGATTAGCTTTCCTACCCCGGCTGAACACAAAGTTAAAATGCTTACGATTTAGCTGATGGTGCTAATTTTTATTTTTGAGCAAATATGATGCTGTATGTATTTGTGATGCAGCTAATTTTGTTTTGATGCAAAAATGAATAGAGACCCAATGGCTTACGTTAGTGTGATCTGTGCAAAAGTATTCACAAATGTTTTCACCTTGAGTGTTATTGTGAGTTATGTATGATAGCTTTTTTTCCTAAAAATTCATTGTTATTACATTTTAAGTAGCAATAAATTTAACTGTGTTGTTGTTACAACTAAAGTGCTGCAGTGAAAGTTTGCCTGCATTTGCTTTCACTGCCTTTTTAACTGCTAACATATACATTGTTATTTATGGCAAATATATCACAGGGATATTAGCAAATTGTTTCTAATGCCTAACAATGTTATGCCTAGCCTGGGTCTCTGCCCGCTACATTTCCTTAAAATGCATTTCCCAGTCATCAGGCATACAAAACAGCATGTTTTAAAACTACCCAAAATTACCTAAATCTAAACACTGTAAAGTGTTCTGGATATGTGTGGGTTATTTAGGCTGCTTTATAGGTAAGCCTTGAATGTTAAGATCATCTATTGTCCTCAGTACACATGTCATAACTTTGCTGTTGACCCTACCTCCATTTCTGACCAGCCCCATATAAATAAATTTATACATCAATAGCCATATATACTTCCTCCCAATATCAATTTCATTCCCCACTAAAACCATTCACTCACAAAATTAAGACCTCCTCCTTTCAAAGTTATTTCCTCTTTTTTCACCCCTTATATTTCTCTCTTTAAATGCTTAAACATACTAATTAGACTAAATCCTCAGAACTCTTACCCACTTTACAACTAAACCCTTACATACAGTTTCACCACCTCTACACAATTATTTTCTCATCTCCAGGTTGTATTTTTACCTCCCCACTCATATCTATAAAAACCTTTGCACTTCTTCTAACACTTAGCCCCTATTTCACTTCTCAGTCTTAAATGTGGCTGGTGGCAGTATCTCTTTGCATATCACTCCACTTAATTCATTCTACCCAGCCTTGATGACTGCAAGGCAAGACTTCCCTTCCCTTCCAGTGAAGTGCTTCTATTTTCATGCCAGCTGTTACAACCTTTTAGTTACTTTTAATATGTCATTTCTACTGCCACTTGTCCAATCACATGATCTACTCACCACTCCCTCAGCTATCATATAATAGTGGGGCAGCAACAGTGGCATCTGTGCTGCATTACTATCTCTAACATCTGCAGATCTTCATCTTTTTGATTTCTATAATCCCCCTGCCCCACTACTCCCACTGCTTTCTCTGTGAGACAAATTAACACAGCTCCAGTGACAGCTTAGCTGTGCTGCTTCATTTTATGTTACCTCTCCAATCTGTCTACTGTTTTTTCTCTCTCTCTCTATATATATATATATATACAATTAGCACTTCCATCTCACTGCAACCATCTTGGCCCACATCTCATTATGTAGATATTAAGAATGATATTATTTCAAACATTCTTGTTTATTTTACTTCTTGTAATATGTCTTACACTGTCTCTTCACTTGTCTGACTCTCCCCTTTAAAAACAAATTACTACATATGTATACATTTATATATTATATATATATATATATATATATATATATATATATATATATATATATATATTAGAAGCACAGCCACTACATATATCCAGTAACATAAAATAAGCCTACCATCATTTTTATTAATTTGCTTCTCCAAACTAACATATTTCTCCAGAAAACAATTGAACACAAAGCTATACCTTTTACAATATTAGCCCAGCCCATCTTGTGTATTTAAAAATACTTTCCCAGTAATCTCCACATGGTCCATCAAACACAAAAAGACCACCCACATTGTTACAAGTAGTCCAATCTCTGAATAAAAGCAGGTCTTGCTAAACTCATACCTCCAGTCTATGGACTGGACTACACTATACAGTGACCCTAAACCAAGCAGTGCATTGGTCTACTTCCTTTCAAAAGTGATAACAAAGTAGGAAATATCTTCCCTGTCGCTCAAGGAAGATGACCAGAAATGCTCTTGGCTAACAACACATTTAAAAATGTTAAGTAGCAATAAATCTTAAGCTAAGAAGAAACACAATCCATTAAACACCCACCTACACCTCACATTCCTAGCATGTAGAATGACAAATAGAATTATTAACTCTGCCAAAGCCATTTACCTCTGAAACAAGCAAGAAGCACTACTATTCTTCTCAAAACAATACTGGAAAAAATAAAACTACTAACATTACTGATACATCATACTACTCAGCCACCTTCCCTTCTAAATATAACTTGGACTTAAAAAATATATACATTGACATTTTTTTTGTCAGATCAATCAGAATAATTGTCAACAAATTTCATTGGCATCCCTCTCTTGTGCTATACCCAAGCAATGATAGCACCTCTCAGTTTTACCCTCTGGCAGCAGACTCCCCCACATTCCATTTTAAAGAAGCTGTAGTCAAAGGAACAAAAACAAAAAGAAAACAAACAAACAAAAAAAAACAAACACAAAACATACCTAATGTTAACTCATTTACTAATTTTTTGTAATCTTCACCCTCTCTTTGTGAAAATGGCTTCCTTCCCCATTGCTGAACCACTTATTCACATATTCATTCTCTCCTTATCATCTGGAACATTTTGTGACCAGTTCAAACACTCCATCATCATCCCATTCCCAAAGGTTTATACCCCAAAAGGATTTTAAGGATTATAGACCAATCTCAAATATCTGCTCTATAACAAAAATATTTTTAAAAAGTCTACAAGCAACTGTTTGAACACATAAAGAAGTATGATCTCCTATGTGATGAGCAGTATAGTTTCCAAAATGCTTTCAATACTGTGATTGACACTGCAGCTAACAACATTTTAACTGTATGAATGAGAACCACATTATAGGTGGCATATATTGGGCGGGACAGTGGTGCAGTGGTTAACATTGTCACCTCACAGCAAGAGGTTCTCCGGTTCAATTCTCGGCTGGGGTGCCTTCTGTGTGGAGTTTGCATGTTCTCCCTGTGTTCACATGGGTTTCCTCTGGGTACTCCAGTTTCCTCCCACATTCCAAAGACATGCATCCGGAGCATTTCTTCCCGGGCCTCTGCTGAAAACAGGCTCTATGGAACCTAGTTGGACATTCCCAGTCAACAAATGTTAAATAAATAAATATATTTGTGACATAACAGGTGCCTTTGAAACTGAAAAGTACACAGCTCAACTTTGAAAGTAATACTATTCATTTGTTTAAAACCTATCTACAAAAGAGCACCCTCCATATATTTTACAACAACTCACTCATAGGCAGTAGAACCTTTAATACTGGTATGCCACAAGGATTCACCATGGGCCATCTTCTCTTTTCACTCTTTATTAATTATTTAATGCAATACCTGTCAGATTTTGGAGTTATTATGTATGCAGATGATCTACTACTCCTTGAATCTAAATCTTCATCTGACAAACTTCAACTCCAACTACATAGCTGGACATACAGTAATTCATTTCTTTGTTAGCTCAAACAAGTCCAAGGTTGTGATGTTTGCCCATACATAAAAATATCAAGGTCTCCCCCACGGATACTAAAAGATAATAATGCCAACCCAATTCCAAATGTTACTGAGAAAAGATATCCTGGCATCATTTTAGACCCTATCTTACCTTTTAATAAACATACTGACAAGCTGGTCAACAGAACACTGTGTGAACTAAGGTTATGCTATAACATTTCCTACTTGACTTCCTGCCTTCCACATCATATACTAGCCAGAAACAGTCTCATCCCTAAACATGAATATAACTTGCCATTACTCACAAATTGCTCCAGCTCCCACATTTACAAAATAGAAATGGCCAAACAATATTCATATTTGTTGTACTTGGTGATGCCTGTGTTCACCACTGCACCCTCTTGAAAGAGTTCATTTGGTTACAAGTAAATTTAGAGAGCAATTCCATAACTTAATACATCACTCTTCAAAATTATCAAGCAAGACTAATGTCCTTCTCTTAAAACAAAACCGGTCATTAGGGAAAATTGCTTCTTTAGAAACAACAAGAGTTATTCAACCACCCTGGTTTGACCCTGCTTCAGAACAATCACAGGAAAATGGCATTAACAAAGAAAAGCTCATCCACATGGAATCACCTACCACTGGAGATTAGGAGGGAACAGAATCTTTTTACATTCAAAAGTACATTAAAGAAGTACCTAATCATTGTGGAGGCTTGCATATGCTACAGGACAATAGTTAACTCCACAGCATTTACTATAGGCAGCTTTGTTTGGATCATTGCAGAATATTATCTTCTAAGTAGTGTTACACCTTGTTTAAAATGACTGCCAGTGACAGTCCATTGCTGCACTTAAGTACTTCTTGTGAATAATATACACAGAATATGCTCATGTTTTCATTATATAATTTCAAGACTGCATGTACTGCTGTGCTCATAACTGTATTACAGCAATTTATGTCATGGCTGAAAATGGTCTGATGACCAGATATATTATCTGTTTATCACACTGAACATTTAAAAAAAAACATAAGTCAAATGTTCTGTGGGTGATAACTCAGCTCACCAAGGATCTGCATCAGTGACTAATCCTGATCCCAGTATCAACAGACTTTTCATAGATAATTATTTTTTTTCAAAGGGACAGTTCTAATTAAACTTGTTTGTTTGTCTTTTTGGCTTTTCTCAGTTAGGGGTCGCCACAGCGAAACTCCGATCTGCTAATGATTGGCAGTAGATTTTTTATGGTGCTGAGTTGCCATCCCGGCACCCAACCTTAAGCAAAGGCACACCCATTCACGCATGTCTTTCAGAGGCCACTCAACTTCAGGGAGGACATGCACACTCCGCACAGAAGGCACTCCAGCCATGAATCGAACAGGAGAACCTCTTGCTATAAGGCAACAACTCTACCGCTGTAGCGCCGCAGCTTCCCACATGTAAATGTTCTAAGTTTGTAAAAGTTATTTAGAAACCAGTTCATTATATTGGTTGCATTGTAAAAATTCAGAGGGTGATTATTAACTTGCTTTCTTATTATTTATTTGCTGACTGAATAGGTGAGCTGCTACAGAGATCAAATTCAGCCATGACATGGGTCAAGTGAGATCACAAACTCACCCAGACAGTGCTAACTGAACCACGAGATACAAACAGTGGTCTTAAACACAAACTGTTAAGACAAACAGCAGAATACTGCATAAATCTGCAGTCACACAGATCCATTTGGTCTGCAAATATCAACTTAGGACTAAACATCAAAGTCTTTTGGGAGGAACCACTTAGGCATGAGAATCATAATAGGACAAAATCCTCTGCAAAGGGAACTTTGCTCTGAAACGCATGTCATGTACATGCACGTCTGATAATATACTGCAGACCATGCACATTTCTAAGCTTCAGACTACATCCTTTTCTTTTGAAAAAAAAAAAACATACCTTCCCAATTTCAGTGTATCCATTGTTTAATGAATTGGCCCTCAGAAGGGCAATCTCAAAACATTGTACCTTGGGAAAAAAGATGTTTTACTTATTACCCCTATAGGTTCATAGGTTCATAGGTAGGTACTAGGATATCTGCCCGAGAGCATTTATAAGCCTAGCCAGAGTGTGTCGGCTTTCGCCGCCCCATTGATTAATTAACTGATCCTCTGTCAAGCAGAGCCAATAAAGTGATCCCAGGGGTGTATTTTCTGTTACCCATCCACTCATCAAGGTTTCTCTTGAAGAGTGTTAGTGAGGGGCTCTGCCTGATGTAATTTGGAATTTTGTTCCAAAACATGGGGAGTCTCTGTGACAGGAACCCCTTCAGCATGTTCTATTTATTGTTGTGGCAAGGTTTAGCTCACTAGAGCGCATGGCTCGCAGTGACTTGGATTTCTTTAGGTGGAGCATGTCCATCAATTCTGAGTTGGACATGGCTTTGTAAGTCAGGCAGAGATCACCTCTGAGTAAGCGATATGCCACTGAGTACAGCCGGAGTTTTTTCAGTCGGGCTGCATAGCACATATGTTTGAGGCCAGTAATCCTCTTGATGAGGTACTTTTGGGATCTTTCTAGCTGTTGGAAGTGTCTTATGAGGTACATCCCAAATGGGGAATTGTACTCTATGATGGGTCTAATGAGTGACGAGTAGAGGGGCACTATAACCTATTTATTTCTTGATGCGAACCCTTTAGAAATTAGATGGCCCACATAGAAGGATTTCCTAACTACTTTGGCAATATGATTGTCAAAGGGTCCTCAGATTTCTTATCACCTCTTCTGTATTAAGGGGGCTGCTACCTATGTGGTAATTCGTGGGTATTTTGTTTTTCCCAAATGGGATGACTATGCATTTTTTGGCATTTAGCTTGAGGCCATGACTTTGACACCAGGTGTCGGTCTCAGTAAGGCCCTTTTGGAGGATGTCTGTGTCAGCTGGAGAGTCAATTATGGCTCCCAGTTTGCAGTCATCAGTGAACTTGGTTAGCCATAGTCCTCCTGTGTTTGCCTGTACTTCTGAGAAGTATATGCCAAACAGTAGGTGTCCCAGGACCGAGCATTGTGGGACACCACTTGTGACTGGTTTAGAGTCGGACCTGGAGCCCACTATTCTTACCGTGTGAGTTCTGTCCGTAAGCCAGTTGGAAACCCATCTCATGACGTAGGGGTTTATGTTCAGACTGGTGAGTTTTTCTGTAAAACCCGAGTAGAAAATGGTGTCAAAAGCCTTGGCAAAGTCAAGGTAGGCTGTGTAAACCACCTTTCCCTCATCTATGGCCTTGGTGACTGTCTCGAAGAAGTCAACCAGGTTCAGTAGGCATGATCTGCCTTAACAAAGCCAAATTGGGTCGGGTCAGGTGTTTGGAGGTTCCCAATGTCTTTGTTAATGAGTTTCATGATGATGCTCCATAGCCTTGCAGACCAGGCTAGTCAGGATTATGGGGTGATAGTTACCAGGGTCAGTTGTGGCCCCTCCTTTGTGGAGAGGAATAACCATTGCTGTGATTTCTGGGGCACTACATTTTTCCGGTATTGTTGTGGGTCCTTTTGGAGGTAAGAGAGGGGTGAAGTTTGCACTGAATCTATCTGCCAGGATGTTGGCAATATCAGTAGGTTCAGTATATTTTGTGCTATTTTGCACTAGTTCAGTGCATATCTGCGAGTTGCCACTTAGATTCTTAACATAGCTAAAAAAGGTTTTGTGGTTATCTTTTGCATTCTTGGCTATTTTTCTTTCGAAGTTAGCCTTGGATGATTTCATGAGGGACCTAGAATGTGCAAAAATCTGTTAACCAGTTTACTGTGTAATTTAATTTAATCCTGACTTGCGCTCAGGATTAACTATAACCTGTGGAACTTGTTTAACTTGCTTACTTATGTAATCTCTGTAAATAGTCTGTTTGTAATATGTAATGCTGGTATTATGTAATGCTGTATCTGCTTACCCTTGGAGCTTTTCTCCCTGGGCCTCCGCTGAAAATGGACATGCATCCAGTCGGACTATCCTGGTCAACAAATGTAAAATAAAATAAATAAACCTTAGTTTCTTACTGATACTGATCAGGGATGTCTTTCCTTCTTGGGATTTGCTTTTTTTCTGAACTCGTTTCCTCCTTCTATTGTATAGCCTGTTTATTGCAGGGGTCCACCGAACTGGTCTCCTTCTCTTAGAGGAGTGAGTCTTGGTTTTGCTAGGGATGGCACAATCCATGCATCCTTGTAGGTGCTCATAGAGTGCTTTTGTAAAGGTTTCTGTATCTTGGGCAGCATTATCCTTTTGCGTGGGGGCTGTGAAACTTACCACCTCTGTCTTAAGTAAGGTGAAGTTTGCTTATAGAGTTTTTTTACTGTGGTTTCCTTAGTTGGGGGTGGTGGTGGGGTGTGGACATCCAGAGTGATTAGTTTATGGTCTGATCTAACCAGTGACGGGTTGACCTCCAGTCCTGTCGCCTTTGTTGGTGATGACCAGGTCCAATATGTTTTCACCTCTGGTAGGGGAGTTTACCAGCTGATCCAGGGTGTCTGAGTTGATGAATTCCAGGAAGCGCTGGGCCTGGGAATTTGTACTCGAGTAGTTTTCCCAGTGAATGGTAGTGTAATTCAAATCGCCCAATATCAGGGTGTTCGGTAGGACCTTCATGTTTTCCAGTGTCTCCAGAAAGGTGGAGTGGTGGTTCTGGGTCATGGAGGGTGATCTGTAGCAGGCCACAATTTGCATTGCAGCTTTGTCCGATGTTAGTTGCACATGGATGATCTCAGAGGTATCATGCTGCGCCACTAACCTGGAGGTGTAGATATCCTTGATGAATATGGATACACCCCCTCCTTTTGTGTTTTGGTCCATGTTCTGTGGCCGAAACATGTGGTATGATTTGTAGCCCAGTAGTGCTGGGGTGCTCTCTGGAGCCTTGAACCAGGTTTCAGTTACTGCACAGATGTCAACGTTCTCCATACTGAGGAGTGCTTCGAGCACGTGCATTTTGAGATTTAAACTCCTGGCCTTTAGTAGCATAACCCTCAGTTTTTTGTTAATTGTGCTGTTTACAGAGGTGGGTTTGACTTTTGAGCCTTGCCTAAAAAAGGCACTATGGGGTCAGCAAGAGCCTTGGCCAGTATTCAAAAGCCTAGGGGTGACAGGTGCAAGCCGTCTCTTGTGAAGCAACATGGCTTATCGAGCATGTCTTCCCAGGCTGACAG
This sequence comes from Protopterus annectens, assembly GCF_019279795.1. Lineage (NCBI taxonomy): Eukaryota > Metazoa > Chordata > Ceratodontiformes > Protopteridae > Protopterus > Protopterus annectens. The sequence goes on along the minus strand of NC_056733.1, from coordinate 1,890,043,748 downwards.
ACACTGGATCCCCTTTGAATGACACCAGAAGCTTAGCCAATTGTTGAAGTTGATCATTTTTAGTTGAGACTAAATTTAGTGCCCCTTAAACCAGATGAAAGAAACTGGTTAAAGATGCTCACTGATGTTTCAGCTGGACAAAATTAACAAAAATGTCTTGTCCCCTTGAATTCCCTGTTTGTGGAGTTTTGCCTATCATACCCACCCCCCAGTTATTTTTACTAACTCCACTATCACACAACCACAGAGAAAAAAGAAAAGTCAAGTTCCTTGAATTAGTGCCAGTACACAAACATTAATCACACAGGAATTATTTTGTAAGTAAAGGATGACTGTGGAGTAAAGAGAAATCAATGAATTTAAACTTCTGCACTCTACACTTGACCAAGTGCAGGAAAACCACTTTACTTACACCAGTCATAATGTCTGCAAGTGATTTAGGACTACAGTCTTCTTAACTTGTGGCTTGATTCTACCGCTCACACGTAATCTCCTTCAAACAATGATTCAGTTGCTGTTTTATGGCCAGGGCTGAACTCCATCCAATATGTTACAATGTATCAGATACTGAGAATATCTGCTGAGAGCACTGAAACCTGATCTTTCACCAGCAGAACTCTACATGTCTTCTGCTTCTACCCTGAATAAACTGATGCATATGATCATGAAACATTTAACGATTGCAGAGCTACCATATTGTTCGAAATGAAAATTGGAGAATTCTAAAACATCAGTTTTATTTGCTTCATTCAGACAGCATTCAGTGAGGTGTAAAATTGCCTCCTTCTCCACAGCCATTTTGCCTGATCACATAAGAAGTTCCACTCTCAAGAATAAGGGCAAGCTGTAATACACGGAAACAGAAGTGGAGACGGAATATTGTTAATATCAGAGGAACAGGTGCCAGTAATTATACAAGTGGAACAGCGATGTGCCAGAGTACAGGCTGTTTATAAACTGTGGAAAACGGAGAGGCAGAGGGAAGCTCTGTTCTATGTAATGGAATGCATCAAATGGAAGGTTATTGTTCCCCTTCTTGATTCCTCCTGCTAACTCTTGTCTTACTTTTACCATTGATACCCTCACATCATCACAATGAAGATCTGAAGTGAAAATAACTTCCTGTTGATTTATGTAGAGGAGGAGAGAGGTTATGATGGATTAATACAACACATTAGGCATCATATATAGCAATAGAGGAAGGTGACAAAACTGGAGAGAAAATAAAGCGCTGGGTAAGAAGAAGGAAAAGGTTAAACTCATAACTGATGTGAATCTCCCAGGAGCAGAGCAGGGGATTCCGAGTTTCAGGGTACAGATTGAGTGGGAGTTAAATGAGTTTCTGAATGAAGAGAGGTTCAGTCAGCTGGTGTGCGACTGTTCAAGAAAGGATATAGTTCAGGATTATGTCTGAATCAAGATGGAAGAGGATAAAATTTTCAGGTAAAAAGACCATATGCCAGCAGCAATGATGTCTGTTTATAGTTTGCATGGAGGACAGAATGTTAAGAAACCAAAGACAAAAGTGATGGCGTAGTATTTTTGGGATAGAGTATGATGATCCTGAGCTTGGTAGAGGGTCAATGATCCTGAGCTGGAGAGATCATCAAAGATGAGCTAGAAGTGAGCAGGACTTGTGAAGAGGCTATGCATAGGCAAGAGTTTGAAGAAAAGGCAAAAAGAAGAAAAGATGGCTACTGTGATGTGTAGGAATGTGAACCTGGAAATTAGGACAAAGGAGAGGCTACACAAGTGGTATAACTGAGGGGTTATGGTGAGCATCAAAGGTGAAAATCAGAGTGGAGTTAGCAGGAGAAATCAAGAAGTAAAAAGGCATTTTTAGTCATACAGAAAAAGAAAGAAAGAAAGAAAGAAAGAAAGAAAGAAAGAAAGAAAGAAAGAAAGAAAGAAGAGATGGTTAGGCTTTTCTATGATGAGTAATGATGAGATGGTGAATGAGGATGATTGGACAAGGGAAAGACACTGAATGAATACATCGGCTTGGTCTTCACAAAATAAAGGTTAGGAAGGATAGTGATATACTGGACTGCAAAAAACAAACACCAAGATAGAGAGGGAAGCATAAGAAATAGATTGGCTTCATCCCATATTACTCAATAATCTAACCTCTCTGCTGGGTGATCTCTTGATAGAGAGTTTTATGTGGTCACAGGTCAGCATCTAACAAATGGGAGACAAAAAGATTGGTAGCATATACAATGGGATAGTAGCAAAAATACAGAGAACTGCAAGGTTCTTAGCTTATCAGTGGTGGAGGGAAAATCGTGGAGAGAAATCTGGGGAAATGTTTGTTGCTTTCCTAGAGGCCAACAATCTCAAGGGCAACAACCAGCATTAACTTATGGTGAAAAGGAAGTGTCAGCCAAATCTGATCATGTTTTGTGACTGGTTTACAGGAAACTGTGACAGTGAATTACCTATAGATGCCTGAAGTTTGCCAAACCCCGTGATTCACTCTCAAAGAAGTGAATGCAACAAATGTGCAGAGCTTAGGACAAGATTGAAATGAAGGAAAAAGGCTGGAATATGACTGAAGAAAAGGCTACAGAATCTTGTGGAATACTGTTGTTGGGAATTAGGGAAACCACTATTTTTGTACCATACCGTTTATTCATGGGTGCAGTAGTCATCAGTCTGTTGCTTCAGACATACCTGAGGAAACAGACAACAGAATATCCTCTTCCCTGATATGTTTAGTAGTGGAGAATGGGGAAATGTCTATTTAGTGATCTGGAAAGCCTGACCAAGCAGACAGAAAAGTGGCAGCTGAAAGTCAGCACTGACAAATGTAGGGTACTCATACTGCCCATCTTCTTTGCTCAAGAATTCTGGGCAAGGCCAAAAATAATGGAGGACAAAGGCCCGAGATCAGGAACAGTTTTTAAATATCACTGTAATTCACACAAAAGTTAATAGAATGACAGGATTTGCATCAACATGCAATAAGAAACATGAACTCTAATGTTTGGCATTACTGATTTACTGTAATCCTCAGTGATTTACCAGAAAGATCAGAAATATTCTGCAAAATTCTGGATACTTGAGAAGCATGAATATACTGCACTGGATGACAACAGCCCTGGAGTGAAGAAGCAACCTTGGGAAGTCAAGCTGGTGGCAACAGAGAAGGTAAAGGACAATGAGAGTTTTATCATAGCAGGAAAGTACCAACTGGAGTAAGAGAAAGAAGTAGCACCAATGCTCTGAATCTTTAGGTGTATCTGTAGAGTAATGGAACAATGTAAAGTTATTTATTTCAGAGAAGAAATATAACTGATTGAAACTGGCAACTACCTTTCAGTAACATCTGCCGAGGGCTATATTAAAATGAGGCACATGCAACTGTTTTTAAATAAAAATACAGTACTAAAAATGTGGTTATTGCTTTTCGTAGATCTTGCAGCAAGAAAACATGAACTGTACAAAATATACCACATTTGCCTTCAGTGAATGTACACCACAGCTGTTAAAGATTACATGCAAAGATATTTGATACACTTTCTTTTTGATGTTAGGTTCTTGTCATATAATGCAGGTTTTCTGATTCTAAAAATAAGCTTTTACTTTAGTCACTTTAATGGCACAATATTTATTAAATTTAATGAACTTGTGCTTGTATTTTCTGAATGGTGAGTAGCTGTCCAATTACTTTCTAATTTTGTGTAATTTCTTTCCATCTTCTGGTGATACAATAGTTGGGAAAACAGCTTGCAATAAATAGGCATGTTGTCTACAGTCTGCAAAAAGTTTCAATACAGAGGATTTCAATACATAAATTGAAACAGTGTACAGGCCAATTAATCACTCAGTCAGGTAATCAGACAATAAATCAATAAATTACTAAATACGGTGATGTTTAAGTAAAAGGAGCAGGCTAAACTCCTATTGAAGTATATAGTGTGTTGGCATACACTGCAATAACACAGATAAAATACTGTAAGAAAGAGTTGCGTGCCACAGAATGATCATTTTTAGAAAACTAAAAGCTGACCCAACAAAAAAGTACAGCTGCAGTAAATATAAACGCAAACTAATAACATGGAATTAACATTACTTTCACTAAATATGAGTCCTCGGATTTACTAAACTTCCATGCAGGACTAGCTTAGTCCTGCACGGAAGCACCCATTTAGGAGCAGGATGGCAGAGTGCCATGCATATTAACAAGGCGTGCTGCCCGAGCTCCTAGGCTTACACGGAGCGTGTACGATTGCAGGGGGCGTGTCTGAGAGCAGAGCTCTCAGAATAAACATGCCCCTGCAATGTAAAACAGCAGAAAGGGGTAAGGAATGAGTGAGACCACTCATAGGTGTCCGCATATCCCTACCAACAGGCTACTATGTGAACAACAGCAACAGTACATAAAAATAAAATGAAGAAACACGATTTTTTTTTTTTTTTTTAAATATCCGATTAAAGCTAACCATAGGTGCATGGGTGTGCCCATCACTTAGCTATAGTTAAAGCAGCTTAAAAGGCTGAAGAGGATAACAAAGCAGATATATGCAAGTAAAGCAGCATAGCAATATTGCAGTGGGCAGAGCATTTGCCTTACGAATAGGCATTCTTGGTTCGAGTCCCACAGCCGCACATTCCATTTTCCATGGCAAAGCACGTTATGACCAATATTTTTGTTGCAAAACCCACTAAATAACATATATTTATGAACTGGAGTACTGCAGAAAATGCACATGTGAAGTGTCACTGTCATAATGAATAAGGCACTAGTAAGCAGGTTTAAGCACAAATAAGCAGTAATAAGCATATTTAAACACTAGTAAGCGGGCTTAAGCCCATTTGCGTGGCGGTAAGCAATGCCCACACTGGTTAAGTAATTCTAAAGCTAACACTATGTAAGCAGATGTAACAGCAGATTAGCAGTGCTTACCATCGCACAAACCTGCTTACAACTGCTTTAAAGTGCCTTAATCACTCTGTATCCAATGGCCCATGTTCTGCCCAGCAACAAAATAAACAGCCTCTGGAAGCCTCAAACCCAGGACCCTGTACACTACAGTAGTTAACCATTAAGCTATCATAGCAGTACATAAGACTGAGGTTTAAACAAACAAATCCTCACCATAGGAAAATCAAAGTGAATATGTGAAAGGAATCTATGTACAGTGTGATGTTGTATAACCCGCTACATAACATAAATATGTGAACTGGAGTACTGCAGTAAGGCCAGATATGAGGTTTCCTTGTAATAAAGTGTTGAAGTCCCCAGGACACCATACAGTGTACATACACATGCATCACGGATACCAGGCACATATACAGCATGTAACGAATAATAAATCAATGCCAAAAGGAAAATATAATGCAAATTAAATATGAAGCAATGCTAAGCATTGCACAGCTCAGCTTAGTTGGTGTAAGTAATGTGTAGGCTGACTAACTCAATCTGCCCAGTGGTATACCCCTTTAAGCAATGCCAACATTAGGTAAGCAGGTGTGCCCATAGCTTAGCCTTTTCAAAACTGTTCAGTCACAGAAAAGTGTGGGAAATCGGACATATTTAAACCCCACAGGTGCGAATACTTCCCATAACTGGTTGCAGCTCCCTACTGTAGGCAGAATGGCTGGAGTTGGGGAAGACACTCAATTTCAAGCACAGTGCTGGGGTGTCCAAGAGTCCAGATTCATGGTATTGCTCCTGGTAAAACACCATGAGCAGAGACTACTGCAGGGCCAGTACCAGGGCTCTCAGTATAAAGTGGAGGCCTTGGACAGTCTTGCCCGTGACATCACCAGTGCCACTGGTATCCCCCATACTGGTGAGCAGGTCAGGCATCACCATGCTGACCTGAAGCGGTGGAGGGGGGATCTCTTTGAGCAGTGGATCCAAGAATCAAGGCAGATGGCCGATGCCCCAGCACTAAGTATTCATTCTACTACGTAAATAATGATTGCCTAGTTTGTGCATACTATGGATAGGTAATGGCTAAATATCACTGTATTTTCCTGACAGCTTCAGATGATCGGGCTGTGAACCAGCAAGCCCATGCTGCTAGGTTGCAAAGGCTGCATCATGAGGCAGGTTAGTAATCATCTTGTATGTACTGTCATAACAAATAAATATAACAGTTCTAAAAAGTATTGTACCAGTATAAAAATGTATTGTGTATGGGATGTACTAAATAAACTAAACAATATGGCAGGAAGACTGTCATACAGATTGTGTGTAAATAAAGGTGCAATATCTTACAATAACAGTATAACCCCTGGAGTGCTTGTGTACATTCTGTTTCATATGTTGTTGTAGTGTTGCATTCTATAAATAGTACTGTTGCATTAAGTAGTGTTACCCACACTGTTGAACGCAGATAAAATGTGTAGGAAGTTCAGTATAACAATTTTGGAAGTCCCAAGAAGTCAGTCATATTGTACAACTAAGGGTGACTTAGACAAAAAACATTGGAATGCTTCACACCAGTTCCCTGATACAATATACTGCGATGTCAACTCTAATATTTTTACCACACACAGCAGGGGTTTGAATCCCGGGAGTGGTAGTACGTTGTATGCATAATCATACCCCACTACTGTACAGAGTTTGTGAGAATGTTCAGATAGAAAGCTGTATGCGTAATTAGATCCAGCAACTATACAGAATTTGCTAGAATGTTCAGATAGTAAGCTGTAAGCATAATAATAACCATCAACTGTACAGACTGTGGCAGAATGTTAAGGTAGTAAGCTGTATGCATAGTCATACCCCTCAACTGTTCTGATCTGTCCAGCATGCCCAGATAAATGGCCCAAATCTGCTGCCTGGTAACCTGTTCCCCTGACAAATCAGTGTGATGATCCAAGAAATGTAGGCAGCTTTTACTGACATATAACTGATAGTCAGACCTGTACATAGTCATAGAATATATATGAAAACAAATTTTCATTGTAGCATCTCACCCAATGTGTATGACAGCAATTCTCAAAATATGTCACATTAACACCTGCATCCTGTCAACCCATGACCAGAGTGTGTGCAATAACAGAGTGTTAGGTATGTGTATAACATCAACATGGAATCTGGGAGTATGTGTAGAAATTGTCAGGCAGTGTTAACAATTATTTTCTCCACAGCTATACCAGGTAAGAGGTGTAGACTGTCGGTACAACACAGTTCACTTATATACTTGTCTACAAACATGGAATCTGAGAGTATGTGTAGAAATTGTCAGGTAGTGTTAGCAATGATTTTCTCCACAGCTATACCACATAAGAGATGTAGACTGTAGGTACAACACAGTTCACTTATATAGTTGTCTACAAAATGGAATCTGGAAGTATGTGTAGAAATTGTCAGGCAGCGTTAACAATGATTTTCTCAACAGCTATAACAGGTAAGAGGTGTAGACTGTAGGTACAACACAGTTCACTTATATACTTGTCTACAAGCATGGAATCTGGGATTATGTGTAGAAATTGTCAGGTAGTGTCAACAATGATTTTCTCCACAGCTATACCAGGTAAGAGGTGTAGACTATACGTAAGACACAGTCCATGTATATACTAATCTACAAACATACCATTGTACAAAATAAGGCCATTGGGTAGTGTAATAATACATGTAAGGGACAGATCACTGCAGTGACTAAGAAAGTTGTGAAAACTACAGGGATATATTAGTTGTTAATTGACCCCTCTCTCTCACCCCCACCATATGTGCAACAATACCCTAATTACACACCTCAATGGGTACGTGTATACTCCAAGCTTTTGTTGGGACATATGTCCTATTGGTTTATAAATATTCACATTTGGTTCTATGCATGTGCCATGTTTAAATACTCCGATATTGGTGACCTGTTGCCATCAATGAAACATGCATGCTGTTGTAATGGCCACTGTTGTCCCATATATGCATGTGTTCTGCTCGGTCTGCAACTGTTGTAAAGCTGGTGTCTTGGGTTAATGGTAATACCTATGCATGCTGTTATAACTAATCCTGAATGCTGTTGACTATTACTAACCAATATCTTTCTTAAAAACTGCAACACCATAGCTCGTATGGGAAGGCTGGTCCCAGCTGACCCACCTGTTCCACCTCAGCTGGCCATGGCACTGGACACCAGCATGTATAGGACCCAGTCTGGAACCTCCTCCTTCGCTGGACCTGCACAACCTTTAGGTGTAACCACCACAGGGGATAGGGATCGGCCCCCCCTGGGACCAGGCTTGGAGAGATACCGGTCACCCGGCATTAGGTCCTGGCCATGGTGCGTAGGGAGCTCAACAAGGAAATTCGAGACCAGCTATGCCAGCTTGTGGGTCACATGGTGCAATTAGAGAATGAGCCTGCCTCTCCTACCCAGCCCCCAGCACAGCCACCTTTCGGGTGGTGAAGGTGCAGTAGTGACTGCCCATGGGTGGGGACCTCAGTCCCACTGTTTCCATTTGGGGGCTCATGGGCTTGGAACTTCCAAACACCCCTCCCCATCCAAGGTGTTTACCCCCCATATGTGTCATATACCACCCCTGTATGCATCTTGTTTGCCTTGTCTGTTAACCTACCCAACCTACCTCCCCAAATATACTTACTACCCCTCCCCAACATCCCACTCTAACCTGAAAAAAAAAAGAAAAAGGGCAATCTGTTCCCACAAAAAAATCTCACCCCATACATAGCTGTCCATTTCGCACGTGTCCACTGCACACCTGTAATCTGATCTATTTGGCATCACAATGAATTATTGTTGTCCTCACCCCCACCTAGGGGATTGACTGCCCAAATCTACCTCCAAATTCAGTGTATATGCACAGCTGTTGCTGTAGAAGAAATGGGCAGCCATGGACCTTCTCTACATCCTTCCTGCACATTCCTGGCTATTTTCCCTACTGTCTTTCCCTCTTTGTGCCCCTTTTTTCACCACTTTCCTATCAACCCCTTTTTCTTTTCTTTTAAAGAAATTAGCATGAGGGTAAGCAGGAGTAAGCACTTTTAAGTAGCAGTAAGTGGGTTTAAGCCTGTTTGCACAGCGGTAAGCAAGGCCTACACACATTAAGCAATTTAGAAGCTACCTGAGTGTAAGAAACTGTAACCGGAAGTTAGCAGTGCTTACCTCCACGCAAACACACGCAAACCCACTTACAACTGCTTTAAAGTGCCTTAATCACTCTGTATCCAATGGCCTATGTTCTGCCCAGCAACAAAATAAACAACCTCTGCAAGTCTTGAACCCAGGACCCTGCACACCATAGGCAAAGTGATTTACCACTAAGCCATGCTAGATATACATAAATCTGATGTTTTCAGAAACATAACATCCAGCCCAGTCATGCAACAGTACAGAGAATGTATACCAACATCTAGATGTATGTAAGTGTGCAAATATATTAATATCTAAACAGATACAACATATTTATATATGTATACATATATATATATATATTATATATATATATATATATATATATTTAGAAATATATACATATATATAAATATATATGAACAGATATATATGCAAATGCCTACATCAACATATATATGTGTCTACACCTATATGTCTACATATACACAGCAAGTTACATATATGTATGCAGATATATATCTATGTAGGTATATAGGGACATAGTTATACATATATATATATATATATATATATATATATATATATATATATATGTAAGCAGATATATATATCTATAAAGGTAGATATGGCCATACATCTGCAGATAGCAATGGCAGAGTTACAAAAACATGTATGTCCACATGCACCATTAATGGGGTTGTGAGGCCCCAAACAATATACATCTTGTATGAATAGGCATACCCCCCACAGCCAAACACATCCACCCTGCAATACACTACCAAGTGTTGCAGATCCCATAACCAGGACCTGACATGGCATGAGCACAAGATGTTAATAGTACTACATCCTACCTGTATGATGTCAGGCTGGTACTGGTAACATATCATGCAGTACAGTCTGGCTCCCATAGGAAGTGTAAAATGTGGATGCTATCAACATCTCCGGGATACATATACACAGACACAGATATGCAGATACAGATATAACATGTATATACATATATATATATATATATATATATATATATATATATATATATATATATATATATATATATATGATATGCATATATATATGTGTGTGTGTGTGTGTGTGTGTGTGTGTGACTACACATACACATGCAGAGATATGTACAGTAATATACATATGTAGAAGGTACACACAATATGGAACAGCCACAATGCCTACAGTTAACACCTGAACAACTGGACACTGTATGGGCCGCCCATACAAATGACAATCTTTTGCCTGCAACATATACCCACAGAGAGGTCATAGGAAAAAACACCACACACAGGCTTGCAGAAATGGAAAACCATTATTAGTGTACTATTACAGGTCTATATGCCATGTCATATAGCTGTCCAGGCACTGACATCCATATAAACAGAGTAATGCAACAGTGAAACAGTTATACTAATACAGTAGACTGGAAAGTTTCACACACTCGGTATAGTCCAGAGGTATACACAGAACCCCTTAGTGCAAAACATGTGTACCATGCCTGACAATATGGATGTTGACAGCCATGTAGATGGGTATAACACATAATGACTGTTATACATTTGCCACCTTAGGTTATGCATTCATACATCCCTGTCTGGCCTGACACATAATAACTGCTAGTACAGGGGTGCCATGGCCACATACTACCCACTAGATATTGACATACATCTTTACAGCATCCCACTGCTCTGTCTGATATACAGGGCTGTTAAGGGAGGCCCAGCAGCAGTACATCCGGCAAGTATTTGCACATGACATCTCACTGGGTAAGTACACTAAGATGCTAGGCATATAATAATGCACTGTGCAGGCTACAGGCAGTATGGCTCAACACTGGCCTACATCTCCTATGGGGAATGCACATGTACCTGCATATATACCAGGCTCTACAGGCATGTCACAGCACAGGGTAAGATACACCTGTGTGAAAGTGTATAACCACAACCAATGTAAACACAGCCACAGCCACATATGGTACGCTAGCATAATATTACAGTATATGGACTATCTGTTCGACACCATCCTCATATGTGCCATTCACAGACTAACCCTACATATACTGGGTTGCTACACAGTTTGGTTTGATGGCTGTCTGTGGTATGGGACATGTGTGTGTATGGCCCTACAAACATGTAAGCCAATAAGGTAACATATAGTGGAGCAGCATGTAACATCAGATAGGACAGGACCTAGAACAATGACATCTACCACAGTCTGTACACAGGCTAAAGCACATATTAACAATACACACACTGTCGACATTCACCATAAGTACACAGACCTCAGTACTGCACAAACATCCACAGAATGTCCAGGCTATGTCATCAAATATAACCCCTACTGTACATAACATGTGTAGCAGTCTGATATCTCACTGGCTTGTTATCAGATATGATGACACTAATTATTGGGTACAGCACATATGCACCTCTTAATGCATGACATATGTACAAAGGTTGACAAAGTTGTGGCTGGAAGCACATACACAGGGCCAATATTCACATGTTGCTGTGATAACCTCATACATTTACTGTTGTGACAGGGTTTGTTGCAACACATGACCTGTGAGGGATATGAAGTCAGTAACTGTCAAGGCTTTTACCATCTACAGACTGCAATCCTCACACTACCTTCGACAGTTCACAGATAGATGCTCTCTGGGTAACACATGACACCAAAGGCACAACACACTGCCCAGTCTGCAGATGACCCTAAAAATGGGGATTCCTCATAAACATAGAACTGGCATTGCAGGTATTGAAACATGTAGGACACCCATATCCACACACACACTGTTAAACCAACATTACTCCAAATGCAGTATAGCAGCACATACAGTCTGTAGTCAGGTCAGGCACATCCCCCTTCTGTGTGTTGCCCTGTTTCCACAGTGTATGTTGTTAGAGGTAAATCCACATCCATCTGAGATGCTGTTTACCAAACAACAGATCTAGTTCCTGCTCACAGTGAATGAAAATGCCGAATGCCAACATGATGTTCCTAGATATTGGAGTGTGTTGCCAGGCAATTGGCTATAGGAATGTCACCACAGCTGTTCCACATGCAATCAACTAGGGGAGGGCTGCAATTTGTGCAGAAGCCATCAGCTGATCATGAGCATCACTTAAAATACACATGCTGCTGCCTAAGCATAGCAGGTGTAGGTCTCCACATCCACCAGAGAGAGAGTGAGAGAGGCAGACAGAGGCAAAGACAAGTCAGGGAGTGGTGGGAGAGTAAAACATAAGCATGATTAAGTCACACACCTACCAGCACAGGGTATCAAACCCCTTATGACTATGTAGTGCTAGCACAGTTCTATGCAGTTATTGAATGCACCACATAGGTTACCTGTTATGGAGCCCCCAGAACATATATGTGATGGTGAGTGACATCTGCAACAGGGATGTGGTAGCTATAAGGTAGGTGGTTTATACATGCCTGTCCACATGAACAGGTGCCAGTGTCAACACAGCCACACTTTCACAGGGATGCACACACACTGACACACTTGGCAGGGCCAGGATTACAACTCGTCAATAGTGAGATTGCCACAACAAATTACTGTGCAGGTATCACATGCACCACACAGGTCATATGGAGGTTATATGGGCAAAGGGTATGGGGAGGTGTCTGACATCAGACAGCATGCTTCAGTATGCTAATGGGGGTTGTAGTGAGTGTGGATGTGATCATACGCATTATACAACTCACACGCAAACACACAGTGTGCCAGTACTGACATGCATGGGTGCATTCTTGCATGGGTGTGTGGTGGTCAACTGTGCCAGACAGCTATACAAGGCTAGGTGATTAGTATGCCTTGGCATCAGGCCACATGACAATGGTCTGCATTGTGGCTCAGTGCTGTAATTTCTGCATTTTCCCACACGGGTGGGTATTGTATCCCCCATCCAGTCATCTGGGTGACTATTGTGAGTGGCCAATGCTGTGCATCATTTGCCCTGTATGTGTTCCTTAGTTCATGACATGGATGGTGTCTGGGATGTGCACACCTCCCACATGCATGTACAGTGACATGTGGAACTGTACCTGGGGTGTCTGGCTCATGTGTACACAGATTATCACCAGATGTGCCAATCTTGGCCAACTGTGGTGGGAACTGTTAAAGGGCAGCAGGTTTACCCTGCACCAACATAGATTGCATGCTAACGGCATTCCCTGGTGTCTGTGGCATCTGTCCATACAGGGCATGTTGTCAGGTATGGTATGTCCTTTGTGGGTCACGTGATGGGACCACAGGTGTTGCAGGTGTCCATTGGGGAACATGGGGGAAGGTGCACTGTCTTCATGTACATGCATATTGGACAGATGGACAGGGTGCCATGCTCTCTGTAGCCCACTGCAATCACGCCATAGTTACTATCAGTGGCCAATATGCAGTGTACTATCCACATATTGGCTGTTGCCTAGGCATGTGTGTGTGTGTGTGTGTGTGTGTGTGTGTGTGTGTGTGTGTGTGTGTGTGTGTGTGTGTGTGTGTGTGTGTGTGTATGAGACGTGGGTTGAGAGTGTGCTCTGTGTACTGCTGGGGTTGCTAACTGTGATTGTCTGGCCTTGATGTCACATGTATGGGTATGGATTTGCACCCCAGCCTATCAGTTATTTCACATCAGTCATCCCTGTACGGTGTATAAGAAATTTGCAAAACCCACTCCACAATGGACCCAGGTGTCACACACTCATCTCCACAAAAGATGCGAGTTACAAACACACACACACACCTGTCATGTCTGGGAGTAGAACCCCTACCTAACTAGTTTATTACACTACAGCATTATGCAGTTATAGTAATGGACATGGAGATTACTGGAGTACCCCTTCCCCAAAGGTGTACATCACATTGGATGACATCAGCAGGATTGCCAAAGTAGGATAGTTGAAATGTAGTGAGTGTGACTAGCCTAAAATGCATTGCTCCCTAGACAGACAGTGACACACACACAAAACATCCCAAACTGACAAGTGTCAGTATTGAGCCCCTAACAGAGGTCTACATCACACTAGAGCATGGAGCTGTTATAGGACACACCACGGGGATTACTGGAAAACTCCTTCCCCAAAGGTGTATTTCACAATGAATGACATCAGCAGGATTGGCAAAGTAGGACATTTGAAATGTACTGAGTGTGACTAACCTCTAATGCATTGCTCCCTACACAGACACTGAAACACACACAAAACATCCAGACCTGCCATGGGTGGGAATATAACCCTACCAGAGTTCTAAATCACACTACAGCAGTACAGAGTCATGGCATGCACTACAGAAATTACAACCTTCCCAGAGGTGCATTTCTAGTTGTATGACATCAGCAGCCTTGCCAAAGTTGAGCATTTGACTTGTAGGGAGTGTGACTACCCTAAAAAGCATTGCTCCCTACACAGACAGTCAGACAGACACACACAAACTTGCCATGTCTGGGATTAGAACACCTACCTAACTACGTTATCACACTACAGCAGTACACAGTTACAGGATGCACTACGGAGATTACTGGGCTACAATCTTCCCAGAGGTGTAATTCTAGGTGGGTGACATCAGCAGCCTTGCCAAAGTTGAGCATTTGAATTGTAGGGACTGTGACTACCCTAAGAAGCATTGTTTTCTATACAGCCAGAGTCAGACAGACACACACACAAACACACACAGTTGTCAAGGCTGGGATTAGAACACCTACCTAACTACGTTATCACACTACAGCAGTACACAGTTAAAAGATGTGCTACAGAGATTACTGGGTTACAACCCTCCCAGAGGTGTATTTATAGGTGGATGACATCAGCAGCCTTCCCTAAGTAGAACATTTAAATTGTAGGGGGGTGTGACTACCCTAAAAAGTATTGCTGTCTACACAGACTGACAAGCACACCGTTGCCAAGGCTGGGGTTAGAACTCCTACTTAACTAGTTTAATACACTACAGCAGTGCGCAGTTATGGGACACGTCACAGAGATTGCTGGTCTACAACTCTCCCAAAGATGCATTTCACAGTGGATGACCTCAGCATGCTTGTCATAGTGGGGCTCTGGGGAGGGCAGTGTGTGTGCATGGGCCATAACCCATTCATCTCGGGGTTGGCATGCCACATGCGGGTACAACCTGGGTCATATTTCACAGGTACGTGTATACAGCTGGTAGATGACTACTTCCTTGTACAGTCATGTTGCACAGCTGGCACGTGCACCACATACTCTGTAATGCTTGCAGAAACCGATGGCTAGTGTCTGCAGTGGATGACATCTGGCCCTTGTGTGGTTGTGGCCCTTTGGCTGTGTGCTGGGTGGGACATGTCTGGATGTCTTCTTGTCACAGTCACCCTCTTCCACACATCTATGTACATCTACCTTTGGCTTATTATAGTGTGTTGTCCTTAGATATATGTCTGTATTCCTGTCCACTGTGTGTGCAAAGAATGTGTGTTGCATACTGGGGAGTGTCTGCACTAACATCTGCAAATGCCAGTTATGTCTGGTCCACTGGTGTTTGCAGACAGGGCCTTCAATGAGTGAGCATGCCCAGTATGGCTATCTGTACTGAATGTGTGGATCAAGTCCAGGTAGTTTGTACTGCAGTGCTGACCGTTGTGTTGTACACCTACAGGTTGCATGCTGTCTCTGCAGAGTATCCATCGATCATTTGGCATTGACTGTTACTACATTTCTGCATAGCTGATGGGGGGCACACCTGACTATTTCTACATTTCTACACAGGAGTGGGGGGGCACACCTGACTATTTCTACATTTCTACACAGGATTGGGGGGCACACCTGACTGTTACTACATGTCTACATAGGGTGGGGGGGGCACACCTGACTATTTATACATTTCTACACAGGATGGGGGGCACATCTGACTGTTACTAAATGTCTGCATAGGATGGGGGGCACACCTGACACTTGTACACATTTGTTAGGACTGTACTGGTATGTCGGGTACTCCATTTCATTCTGTAGGCTTACCTATCGTGCTGACTACAGGCATACCAGTGTACTATAGATCTTAGCATTTAATCACCTACATATTAGTTTCTGACTTTCTACCCTTCAGAACTGACATCCCACTGCCTGACCTGCTGTAGTTTGTCTGTGTAGGCCTGGGGAGGAGGTTACCCATATGCCTCATTTAAAGGCCAAAGCACAGCCTTTGTTTGTATTTGTCTACTCCTGCCCTGCTGTTTGTGACTGTTGTTGGGTATGTGAACCCCCCCTGCCTGGCATGTGTGAGTCACTTACCTTGTGGGTGTCCCAGTATTGAGGGTGGTGTGGCAGGGCTGCCTATGTCAGATGCACATAGTACACTCCCTACACATGGTTAAGCACAGGTAGTGCAATGTTTGGCATCCCTTTTACTGTATGTGAAAGTCAGAGAGAGGTGTTATGACCTGGGTCCCTCCTATGCCAGAGTATGTGCTATGCATTGCCTTTTTGCCAAGACCAGGGTATACTGGGAATGCCTCCTTCTGCCTACTGGGGCAGGCTCAGGTTGTTCCTCCTCCAAGTCACTCTGTGCCTGTGCAGGCCTTGGCAATGGTGGGGGCTGTGTGGCCCTGCCCCATTCTGTTCCTGCTGCAGCTGTTTCCGTGGGACCATATTGTGTAGCATGGCACATACAAGGACAATTTGGGTACATGCAGCTGGTGAGTACTGCAAGGCTTCACTGAATGTGTCCAGGCACTGGAACCGTGACTTGAGCATCCCAAACATATGCTCATTTATAATTCTGGTCAATGCATGAGCCTCATTATGGAGTTCTTGTTCGGGTGTGTGTACATTTCTGATGGGTGTCATCAGCCACGGCTCCGGAGCATATTCAGCATCCCCCACTAGGTGGCTGTCACGGATGTCCCCACTGGCAAATCTCTGGTACAGCTGCATCAGGTGCCAGATGAGGGAATTGTGATAGCTTCCAGGGCAGCCAGCACACACATTCATTATTATGCCCTGGGCATCACACACAACCTGGCAGTTGATGGAGGAGACCCTACCCCGCTCACCGGGTGGTGCTTTGATGCGTATGTGCATGCAGTCTATAGCACCCACTACCTCAGGATATTCTGCTATTTGATGAAACAGTTGCATATTGCTGGCCAACTCCTCATGAGAGTTGGGGAAATATATGTTCTCACCAACATGCTGACATGGCATCCAGGAACTGGTGGAGTACCCTGAATGCTGATTCCTGTGAAATCCCCATCATATCCCTAGCTGGCCTTTGGAAGGTATCTGTAGCTAGTATTCATAGGCCTACACATACCTTGGTATTCACTGGGATGTGTTCCCCTCTGTTAGTTCTGTGTGTGAGGTGTGGCCGGCACAGCTCAACAATTTGCTGTAGGAGGTCCCTGTTCACCCTATAGCGCTCCACTATCTCTAGCTCATGTAGTCCCTGGTAGATTACCATGGGTCTGTACACTCTTCTCCGTCTCCTCACTGTGGGTTGGTCAACAGCATTCACATCCTCACCACCCTCAGCCTCTTCCACATGTTGCATGATTGCTATTACAACCACAATCATTTTGCTGTTGTGAGTGTTGAAAGTTCCCCTCTTATTTACACCGGTGGTGTTGAGTGTGGGAAAAACCAGAGAGGAAGGTGTTTGCATAGCTTATAGTAGTGTTCTGGGCTGGGTTGGACTGCTACCTGTGTAATTGGCTGATTCTGATACATTTCACCTGCCAGCTAAGCTAGTTCTCCTTGATTACCTTCCTACTGCTGTTTTCCCTTCCCATTGCCTTTCTGTTTAAGCCCATGTGTGAGCCACGCAGAGTGCTCAAATGTGCACACTGCTGCTATTTCCTGGTTTATACTTGGCCATTGGCATGCTTACTACATGATATGCAGCCTTTATTTGGAGCTGTCACAGCTCCGTTTTGGATTTTGCAGAAATGTACTTGGTTACTAACAGAGTACATTTCTGCAGATAGCACTAGTCTTGCGCGGACTGTTGTAAGCTTCCTGGATTGCAAAATCACCTCATCTGCATAGATTTCTTCTGCAAATGGGGTGATTTGCATACCAGGGCTTAGTCTGTGCAGAATTAGTGCAGGAGCACTTGTGCACGCCCCTGCAGGCTGTTCCTGGATCACACGGCAGACATATTGCCTGCTTGAGCTCCTGCATTGATCTTGCACTCCGTGCAAGCTTTTGAGAATCCAGGGGAATGGTTTGAACAATCCTAGGAAAAGATCAAACTTACTAAGATACTTAAAATTAAACAAAGCACAAGTGATATTTCTTCAAGAATCTCATTTTAAAACAGATGACAAATTCATATGGAATCCAAATGAATGCATAATATTATCTCATTCTTCATATAAAAAAAAAAGAGGAGTAATAATACTGTGGAAGACAAATATTACTAAACCCCAAATCCTTTATAATTATTAAGACAAAGAAGGACTTATAATTATAATTATAGTAAAATTCAACAACAGATAATGGACACTAGTAAACTTATACTGGTTTCCTGGCGTAGGAGCAAGGACAGTTAAAAAACATATATACCTCATTAATAAAGTATGTAAAGGAAATTTAATAATAGGTGGAGAGTTTAATTGAATTATGGATAATTCTGAGACTACTAACAAAATAATTCTTTATCTTACTTCTACAGCCAAAATGCATAAAAAATGGACTGAAAATCTAAACTTAATTGATACATATGGATACAAAGAGTGTAACTCATTATTTTCCCACCAGGATCATAGATTTACTATCTAAATTAGAATAGACAAAAATTTTACATCTTAAGAACTAAATATGAAAATAAATAACTTCTCCATAATCCCTTGTTCTTTATCAGATCATAACTCACGTATTCTTAAATTACAAGTAAACTTTAAGAACTTAACATATGTGCCACAGATACTGGCCTACATCACAAAACTTAAAGAGTTTAAACCATGGTTAGATTCTGAACTACAATTCTACTTAGATACAAACTATAATGAGGAAATGAACATTGTAATAATATGGGATACAATGAAAGCTTACATATATGGCAAAATTCTGACTTGGTTCAAAAACAAAATAAAAGAATGGGAATCTGAATTACATAACATTCAAGAACAAATTACAAAAATTAATAACAATGAGTCAGTAAATACATCCAATAATAAAAAGGAAATGGAGGAACTAAATAAAAATACTATGAAATTCTAAATCATAAGTCTTATCTGGCAAAAGAGAAATTAGAACTAAATTCATATTCCACATAATCTAAATATATGCACAACTAAACAATGAGAATTAAAAGACAAACCAGAGAGAATAACATCATAAACATTACAAATAAGGGGAGAAAGAATAAAGTATCAGATATAAGTGACATTCTAGATGCCTTTAAATTTCACTATACTGAGCAATACATAATAGGTGAAGCACACATCAACTGTTCAAATATAGAAGCAAACTCTCCTAAAATGAAAAAAATACCAGAAAAGTTAAAACTTGTTATTCACAAACAAATTTCTCACAAAGAAGTTATTGAAAAAAATGAGAAGAATAAATGCAATAAAACCCCCAGGAATTGATGGAATAATAGATGAATTATATCAATTTTTCCAACTTCGGAAATATCAATATTTCATAAAACTCTAATTGAAGTACAAACACAAAATATAACCTCCCCCCATGGATATATCCACTAATTACACCAATAATAAAGGAAAATAAAGACCCCAAGCAATGCAACTCGTATAGGCCAATTTCATTACTTAATAATGATTATAAAATTTTTTATGTCCATATTAGTAAATAGAATAAAAAAAATCCTTGATTCACATCATACATTTAATTTATAGTAGACGTACTTATGATAACACCCAAAGAATATTAACTCTTATAGACATACTAAACAAAGATAAACAAGAAGCTCTTATAGTCACACTAGATATTGAAAAAGCATTTGATACATGAAATTGGGATTATCTCTTTAAAGCATTAAAACTTTATGATAATCTTGCCTATTTAAAACTTGAGCCATTTACTTCAAAAGCTATAGCAATAACTAAATGCACAAAACAGGGCTGTCCAATGTCCCCTGTTTTATTTGCTTTAGCTATGGAATTATTTGCATCTTCTGTACGTTGTAACTCAAAAATAAAAGGCATAGATATTTATGGTCAATTTAACTCCAAACTTGTGTTATTTACAGATGATGTACTTCTTACCTTATCCATTTCAAAAGATTCTCTAAAAGAATTAAACATGCAAGTTGAGAAATTCTATTCAATCTCAGGTCTACACTTTAATAAAACAAAATCTAATTATATGATATTGAACAAAATAAATTACTTAATGTCACATGCAAATCATATAATTGGTAAGCAGGTCTCCACTATAAATTACTTAGGAATCACTCTATGTGAAAACCTAGAAAAAACCTTAACTATAAACTATGGAAATATCATAACCATCATAAAAGCACATATAGCAAAATTGAATACAATATACCTGAAATTTGAGGATAGACTACAACTAATAAAAATGATACTACTTCCAAAATATTATATATAGCTCAAGCTATTCCTATGTCACCAAACAAACAAACTCTAAAAGAAATAAATACAGTCCTGTTAAAAGTCCTCTGGTATCCTAATAGAAACAGAATAGCTTATATGCATCATATCAGACCTTGGGAGAAAGGAGGGCTTAATTTCCCAAATATAGAGACATACATCAAAGCCTCTACTTTCAGAACAATTATAAACTGGAAAGATCCTACTACTATATTTTCAAATGAAAATAACAGCCAAAAATCTCATGTTGAATGATTAAAATAATAAGCTATGGCATATTCTATGTGTTAATATACAATATATCAAAACCAACAAATCTAAACTGTATAAACTATATTTATAACTCCTTTAGAAGATTTATTAACATCAATACAGATATAAAATTATGGATAGAATTATTAATTCCATTCAATCTCACAAAAAAAGTTTATTAACAAGATGCATAAAAAAATTTTTACCAATTGGGAAACAAAAAACTTTGCATGTTGGCAACATTGTATAAATTAGAAAGTACTAGATACTCAACATATATTAAATACATATGACATTTCAGATAATGACTAGCTAATACTTCAAAGTATAATATCACATGCACAAGATCTATGCAGGTTAATTAATAATTCCTGGTTTAAAATAAGACCCAAACTAACAAAACTCATGTTTGAAGTTATATATAATAACTAAAACTGAACAAATATAACTTCAAATTATATAAAATCTTAATGAACTATAAAGTTATAACTCATCAAAACTATTGGAAATTCATCACTAATGGGCATACAATAAGCTTATCAATGGAAAGTAAAACCAGCTTACTGCATTCCATTAAATTAACTTCCAATTCACAATTTTGGAAGATCTACACATGGAAATTCTTGCATAGATCATTTCTTACCCCCAATAAATTAGTCATATTTACTTCTAGCAAAGAGGTTACATGCTGGAGATGTTTACAAAAATGTGAAAATACTGGGAAGAAATAAGTAAATTTCTTCAAGCTACATTTACCGCTACATTTGCATTAACAAAATTTTAATCCTGTTAAATGTTAATGAAAAAATAGAAATGAACAATATTAATCTATATCTACTATGGACTTTACTAGCAGTAGCAAGGAAGTGTATTACAAGAAAATGGAAATCATCATCAGAACCAACAATTGAAGATTTTTTGTGTCTATTAAAAGAAACAGCTTTGATGTAAATCAAGGTCAAGGAACTGATAATTGCTCCTAAAGTTTGGAGTAACAATCCATGGAGGAAGATTATATCTCTCATCGAGATTTTAAAAATGGATTCAGATAATATTTGAATGTAAGGAAAAGAAAGGGAAAAAAAGGAAAATACTTGTCTTTGTGCTACTTAAATATTTCCACAGATTGACTCTTGTAATTACTATCTATTTGGGCCTAGTGTAAACATTGTACATACTTTGTTATTTCATTATGTTTACTTAGATATATGTAATTATATTATTGTTATAATAAAAAAATTATAAAACTTTAGAACAAAACAAAGTACAGCTGTGTGAGTTATGCATTAAATAATGCTAAAAAATATTAGAATAGTCTGAATATCTGTAAAGGTGAAGATATAATGAAGATACAATTAAACATTAATGATGAATATGCAATAAAAGCATAATAATGAAGAGAAAGATGATGATGATAAACTTGATGTGGATGAAAACAGAGGTGAAGATGGGATAGTGAAGATCATGAAGAAGATACAGTGAAAAAGACAAAGAGTTTGAAGATGAATATGTGATGATGATGGAGATGAAGGTACAATGAAGATTATGAAGATGCTATGACAATGATGAACATGAAGATGCAAGGACGATGATAATGAAGATGAAGGTGAAGATTTGATGATGGTGATGAAGGTAATCACAACATTCAGTCTATATGTGCAGGAAATCTAGACAAAGTCAAAAATATTGGGATGGAGGCAAAGGCCCAAAATCAGGGACAGCTTTTAAGTATTGTTCCTATAAACTTAGAAAGTTGTTGGAATTACAGGTTTTTCATTAGCATGCATTTTCTGAAGGATGTGAAATCTGAAACTCAGACCAAAAATATGATGGAACAATTTTGTCATTCTGAGAAAATCTGGACAGTCAAGGATTAAGATAAAGGTATGGTAAACCTGAAGATGAAAATGCACTGAATATGAAGATTTGGTGAACATGATGATGAAGTTGAAGGTGACAATGATGATGCAATTAAGATAAAGATTTGATGAAGATGTCAATGAAGATGAAGATGTGATGAAGATGAAAATGCACTGAATTTGAAGATGTAAGATGAATGTGATGAAGATGATGATGCAATGAATAGGAATAGGTAGTGGTGACAAGTAATTATCATAGTGTTGCACCTGTGTTATTTTATTCTATGGAAAGCACTCTGTATTTTAATAAATATAACCTTTAAAGAAAAAAACTTATTGTTATGAGAATCACTTCAATGAAATGTTTTTTCATATATATTTTCATTATTTTTGTAACCTATTATACTTTCCTGTCATCTCAAATTTATATTTTATTTTATAATATATATTGCAAGTGCAAATAAAAGTGGTTAAAACTGATAACCTGATCAGTAAAATTAATATCAGTAAATAAGAAACTATTGATTTTGCTATATATTGATGAATCTTTGTATAAATTATGCAAGATAATTATATATGAGCTTGCTATATTGAGTGCCTTTATCACTGTGAAATGATAATTCCAGACATGTAAGCTTAAATGGTTTGTTTAGATCAAGACTCATGGTATTTAGAAAGCTATATTAATATTTTTCTGATAACACAAACACCATACCAAAACAAACAACCAAATATGATTATGCACATTGTAAAATAAGGCAGATAAAATTAAAATGATAAGAAATACATTAAAAGAATTGGATAGACAAAATAAATTTTCTAATACTAATAACCAAATGTGTTTTGTGAATTTGACTGAACATTTGAAGTCCTCCTAAAATGTTTACTGCTTTCAAAAAATCAGGCTAACATAATATACTGTATAGAGGTCAACTTACTAGTTATATAATATTCACTAGGTGAGAAGAAATCCTTTTTATAGCGCATACTTACAACCAATCCAGTTAAGAATGGAAGGGAGTTTAAAATTCACTAATACGTCCACTGCATAAAAGAATCTCTCTAAGGAACAATTGCTTGGCAGTTCAAAAAATATTATGCCAGCCACAATAGAAACACAGTCCCTTGATATTAGAAAGTACAAATACCAATTTAGAAAAGGCATTGGCACTCCATAAACTGAGAATATTACAGTGAGATTATGTAGCATTCTGAGAGGTCTTTTTACTTACTGCAATCCAGTTTAGTTAAATGCTTGCCTCCTTGTGTCATAGACAAGATTGTATATGCTTCCTTTAACTGAATAAAACAAATAAATTTATTTAACATAAGAACTGGTTGTCATTTAATAAAAAGGTTCCAAAATAAATTAAATGAATGAGCCTTATCAAAACAGTAGTTTTCAAATTTTTAAATCTGGCTAATGCAATGAACAGAAAACTTGGGCAATTGTATAAAACTGAGCATTTTCAGTGAGGCAAAAAAGGAGTTGGTCCAACCTAATTGTAACCATTATTAATCAGAACATTGTGATTAACAAAAGTGGGTTAAAATAAAACTGAACTATTTAAGAGGTTAGTAACAGGAAGCATAACAGGCACATCTATGTTGTGTGTATTTTTACAAAAAAAAGATATAGCAGATGAGATGTTGTATTTCAGACATTTAGCTCAAGCTACTATATCTAGAGAACAATAATAATTTTATAATAACTTCAAAGCCCTGGATATAAAGTGTAAAACTTAGAAGTTTGGAAAACTATGGCCTCTGCAAGTGTTAGGAAGACTTAGCTTGTCTAATGCTGATCTAATATACTTGAGATGCCATAGCTATTTTGACAGGTCTGAGCATCTTAAGTACAATAACATTAAGAGGAAAAAGAAACATAGAGTTATAAATAAGAAATATAGAGTTATACCATATCCTAATATCTTTTTAATATTTCCAGGACTTGGAAGGGTTATTCTCAAATAAAGAGTTGATGCTTTGTTAAAAAATAAATAAATAAATGTTAAAACAACTGCCAACCTTGTCCCAGTGGAATAGTGGGATAAAGCCCTGACAATGTCCCAGATGTTCCAAGTCTGATTGGGCACTTGGCTTTGCATACAGGGGACTATGGATATTTATATCACTGAGAGGGAAGATCTCAAACTGAGCCCTGCTGTATCACTGGTCTGGGTGTGTGGGAGGACAAGGAGGTGTACTGCTTTATGGTCCTAAAGTGGATAGGGCCTAGAGTGGACATTTCCTTGAGCCACACCACATAGCCATCCCTGGCTATTGTATTGCAATGTCAGTCACTGGGGCAGAGGTACTGCTAAGAAAACATCTCACTGTAAGCTACAGTGTGATGGCTTCTTGCCTGTCCTGACCTGTGCAAGATTGGAATGTTTCATCCTCCTAAATCCTGTATAAAGGATTAGATATCATCCATGTGTAGTGCTGCCAGTGTAGGTCAGAGCAGTAAGGATGGTACTGCACAAGATGGGGCTATAGGGAACTGCCAATGGAAGGAGCATGAAGTCAACAGCAATGGTGAAGCAAAAAAAGAGAGAGAAAATGAAACTAACAAGAGAACATTTTAAAAATATGTATATATTATTTTATACTATTATTATATATTATATATAATACAGTGGGTCATGTCAGATGATTGAGTTTTCATAATTTCAAAATTCATATGGTTGAGACCATATGATCGAGTTTCCAGAAACTTGAATGTTAAAAAAAAAAAACACAAAAATCTACCTTTTTTATGTTTGGGGGGCAAGCTCCCCTGCACCTCCCACATCCCCTGCAAATTATATATATCAACTCTGAGGTCACACTACAGAGAGGAAAAGGGTAAATTTCCCAATCTGCACTGTACAGCAATCTCGATTCAAAAGCTTCAGGTTTTCAAAAACTCAATCATATGGTCTCAACCATATAAATTTCCTTTCTGAAAACTTGATCAAGTGATAGGGACCTAATGCAGTATATTTATATTATTATAAGACTATAACTGTTCTTAAATGCAAATAGCAGAAATTTAATTAGGTTAAGTTTACAAACAGAGGCAAAGTGAATCTGTTCATTGTGGATGGAATTTGTGAAAAATCATATTTTGGACATGAAGTATAAATAATTAAATTATCTATAATTTTGAAAACACTAATAAGAAAGTTATACAGTTATGGAAAGTCAAAACAGATTTGCTTAGAACAGATGATAAGGGAAGGCTTTGTATAATAGTTAAAAATGAAGGGAGGGAGGGAGCCATGCTGCCTAGTTCTTCCTCTTAATGGCATATTGTATAAAGGAGTTATTTTAATGTATAAAACAGTACAGTAAATGTCATAAAGGTATTTCAGCACCATTTATTACCAACAGTGGAAATAGAAATTACTTTAGTAATTTATATATGCATTAATGCTGCAAGCAATAGAATACCTTGGATGCATTAAATTAAAATGTCAAAAGGATGCATTTGCAGTCTGATACAAAAATGTTAATGATTTAAATGCTAATGAATTATCTTGAGTCTGTTGACCTTGCATAAAATTAATAAAAAATGGAAATAATAGACAATTTTAACCTATTAATACAAATTGCAATATCTTAATTTCATAATTAATTAGAACCATTAGCCTATATTTTTGACCTATAATATTTATATTGGGTTTTGGCAAGACAGCAGTGTCTGATTTATATGAAGATATGTTTTATCCCAATACCCTAATCTTGACTAAAAGGTGAACTTTGGAAAGGCTATTAGAATTTTTAAAAAGAAAATTCTAAAACAAGAAATGTGGAAAATAAACCAAGGCATAGAGCTTTATAAAGGTTTTAGCTTGGTTATTGCCAATAAAATTTCACTGATTAATAATCTTTTCTGATATCTGTTTGGTACTTCAGCTATAGAACATCAACTTATATGATCCCAAAAAATCATCTATTAAATGTGCATTTAGATATGTAAAGGGGGTGGAACAGACCACTGAAAACAAAATCTGAAAACAAATGTTTTGAATTTCAGGCAAGCTAGTGTAGGTTTTATCATTTTATCTGATTTGAAGAAATAACTTTTTTTAGCATTTCGCTTTTTATATTTCTTGCCAAATAAGATACTGGGTCTTGCTGCCATTATGAATATTTCACAAAAAAAGCTATTTATTTATTTATTTCCATTTGTTTGCCAGGAGAGATTAACTTTTCACAGGAGGGCCTGGGAGAAAAGCTCCAAACTGCATTGCTTACAGTATAACATGTATGTGGTACAAACAACAGCCATATGCTATTATAAGCAACCTTTTGAAATGCATAATGTTTACCATTTGAGCAGACAGACAAAAGCAGAAGAGTCATGATATACCTATAACAGAAGAGGTAAAATTCAAGCAAATGGATTAGGCTAAAATAATTTTACATTCCATGTCATCTAATTGGGAAAATAATAAAAGCTTCTGCTTTCTTTATCCATGCTTGAATTGTCCAATAATGCCCTGCAAATATCCCTGTTTAGCAATGCTGAAATTCTTATCACTAAGCTCCACATTAATAAGAACAAATGTATAAATCTCGTCTGTGTGTATATTCCCCCAGGCAATAACATAAATACCCTTGAAGATACCCTACATTGGTTATCCAGCAATTACCCCCAGGAAACCATTGTACTTGGGGACTTCAACATAGACTGGAACATGTGTTCCTCAGAACCCCCACTCACCACATAAATCTTTATGGGTTTTCATAGGTCATATCCTCCCCCACTTGGATCAGTAAACCCAACAATAAAGCAAGTATTTTGGACTGGATTCTTGTTAACACCCATCCCCTCAAATACAAGAGTGGGACCCTGCCTGATGATGTAAGTGATCACCTCCTCACCTATTTAATCAGGCAAAAAGCTGATATTCACAACCAGTCCAGTTTTTTAAAACAATAAGGAACAATAAGAATTTCAGCTGCACAAATTTCCAAAATGAACTCAAATCTTGCAATTGGTCAGTTCTGAAACAATTACCACTTGAAGAAGCAGTAAATTTCTTTAATACCAAACTCCTATCCATCCTTGACACCCACGCACCAGCACGGACTATTAGAACCAAAATAAAAGTTGCTCCTTGGCTCTCCAAAGAAACCAGACATAAAATGCTACTTAGAAATAGAGCTTGGGTAACTTTGAGGACCACAAAAAAAAAAAAAAAAAACAGATCAACTTAGATCCAGACAGCTAAGGAATGAAACAAAAAAATCCACCACATTAGACAAGAAAAACTATTACTGTCATCTAGAAGAAAAACACCAAAACAAGTCACAAAAATTTTGGGTAGGTATAAAAAAACTCCTTAATCCAGGACAGTTCTCCACTCCTACCCCCTTGGATTCTAAACAAAAACCCCCAGCAAAAATTGCCAGTACTTTTAACAGCTTCTTTACAACAACCATCCAGAACCTAAATAACCAATTATCCCCTGGATACAAATATTCTCTGGCAACTACACCCTGCTCCCAACTCCCCTTTAACTTCAAGCCAGTTTGTACATCTTTGGTCTGAAAATTACTTAAAAAACTAAAGCCTACCACCCTGTCAGCTGATCTCCTCCCTGCAGCATATCTACAAAAAGCTGCAGATGCTATAGCATACCCCATTACTATCCTGATCAATAGAACTATAATTGAAGCGTCCATTCCCTCTGTCTGGAAGATATCCCATGTCATCCCAGTCCATAAAGGGGGCAGCTCTACTGAACTTTCAAACTATAGACCTGTAGCTATTCTGTCACCCTTGACTAAAATTATGGAAAAATGCACACACAATCAACTCCTGAACTATCTTATCCATAATAATCTTCTAGCCAACACCCAACATGGCTTTAGACCATTCCATAATACAACCTCAGCCCTCCTCTCCTTCTCTAAAGTCATTAACCAATACCAAAACAATAATAAACTTTCCTCTGATATCTTTCTAGATCTTTCAAAAGCCTTTGATGTAGTAAACCACCAAATATTCATAAACACTTTGAAATCCATCTCCCTAGAGGACCAGGCCATTCAATGGTTTCAATCATATCTCAGTGGTAGACAACAGGCTGTCCTATGGCAGAGCAAATTATCCACTTTTTTACCCATCACCCTCAGAGTACCCCAAGGCTCCATACTAGGTCCACTATTATTTTCCATTTTCATCAAGTATAAGATCATCCCAAATGCAACATGCATTCAATATGCAGATAACTCCACATTAGTATGCTCTGACACTCCCCCTACAGAGTTGCAGATTCTATCCCAAAATACTTTTAACACAGTTGAAAATTGGCTCCTTAACCATCATCCCATGTTAAATCCTAATAAAACCAAACTGCTGCTTTTCTTCCCCACTCACAGGTCTGCCCCTATAACCTTTACATAAAAATCCAACAATTACACCATTATTTTTCCAGATTCCTCAACCAAACTGTTAGGAGTTATAATAGATAATAACCTTAAGTTTGATCTGCATATCAATAAAACTATTAAAACAGTTGATAAAAAATTGGCTCAATATATAGGATCAAGCCCTTCCTAACGCCATTAGCCAGAACTGTAATTGCTTATACACATCTACTCTCCACCCTCTTCTATGCTTCCCCTCTATTTACAAACCTCAGCAAAACTGACCTTAATAAACTTTCTAGCAGCTACAATCACATTGCTAGATTTGCTACCGATGCAACCTACAGAACTCATCATTATCATAACCTAAATCTACTAGGATGGCTTGAACTGCCTAAGCTATTTCAGGTTAACCAACTAATAGTTGCACATAAGATCCTGTACCAACAGATAATACACCCATACTTAAAAACCTCATCACCCCCCCTACAGTAACCTTAGCGCACTTCGTTCATCTGAAAGACTACTAGTTCAAACTCTCAAATCCAACAACACAGCCAGTAAATCTCTATTTGCTAACTCTGTTGGCAAAACTTGTAATTCTCTTCCTGCTAATCTTACATGTGAACTCTCTCTACCTCAATTCAAGAAAAGTCTGATTCAGTACTTAAAAAAATGATGGCTATGTCCTTGTCCTAATCCAGACTAACTCTAACCATCACTTGTGTGCACATGGAGGACTTCTGCCTACACTTTATTGTTTCTTAACTTATAAATCCTATGATCTCCTTGGATCTACTACCAGGTTAGCCTACTAGGCATTCAATACCATCTTCTTCTTAAAAACACTGTCTAGAATTTTCCATCTGAGTAAAAATGTAATCATGTATTTGTGTATCTGTTTTTGTGTTTGTTTACATCTGTGTAAAAATCCTTTTATTTGTGTTTTATTTTGTGTTTTAAAGTGTAAAAATGTAACAGTTTGTTGAATGTCTTTTTGGAGCTTTTCTCCCCAGGCCTCCATTGAAAATGGACATGTATCCAGTTGGACTTTCCAGGTAAACAAATGTAAAATAAAATAAATAAATAAATTCTGTGGAGACGGAAACCTACATTAAAGTGCAGTATATCTTATAATTTAAATCGAGATGACAGTGCACTTGGAATGCAAGACAATCTTAACCAAGAGGCAAGGAGCAGCAGCAGGGCCAGGTGTGAGTTAAGTTAGCTTTTAGTTTTGATTTGAATATTTTATGGCAGTCAGTTGCCTGCGGTTGGATGGAGTGTTATGCTTGAGTTTGTGAACATAGTTGGATTATAGAAAATTGCCAGAGGAATACTCAAGCAAGTTGTATATATTTAAATCACAGAGACCAGGAAGGAGAATACTGTTTGACATAAGATTTTAGAGACAGGCACATTTGCAGTAAGTAGAATTTTTTTTTTAGCTTTTAACTGCTTGAATTTAAGATAGTTGGGAAAATCTACAGAATATAGTTTTGTGTTACTATGCAGTAGTGTGCTTTGTTGGGGAGATTATCTGTAACATTTTCTATTTTCTTGTAGCATTTTAAACTTGTCAGGTTGGGATGATTGAGAGTTAAAATAGAAAAGGTATAGCAAAACCTAAGTAAACAGATAAATACATAAATGCTGTGAGTGATCTAGCTTTTCAGTGATGTAAAGCCAAGCCTAATAAAATACTACTCATTTTTTGGCATATTGTATGTGGATGTCATATTTGAGATATCATTACTGCCTGCAGTCCGGTGTTGGAGACTAAATCTATATAGATGTTCTCAGACAAACTAACAAAGGCGCTAATTTTAGAGTTGGAAAGGGACTTTGGAGTAAAATGTGTTAACTTACCCTTTGGAAGAGTGAGATGGAGTTGTGCTTTGTCAAGCTAGTTTTGTAGGATTGTTCTACAGTAGTTTTCAAAGGATATCTAGGATTGTTGTGTAGTAGATTGTAGTTTGACATGGATGAGGAGGAACAGATAAGGGTGCAGTCATCAGAATAATGAATAAGTATTACCTGACTTGATATGAGCCTTGTTTGTTGATGAATGTTTTAATTAGTGAGGATCCTTAAACTTATCCCTGAAAGTCTCATGTGGTCACAGGTAAGTAATTGGAGAATGAAGTTTGTCATTTGATGCATTGTGTCCTATTGCTTAGGTAGTTGCTAAACCATTTAATGGTACTGTCTGAGAAGCAAATGTTAAGCAAAATGCTTAACAGTTTAGGGTAGGACACTGGGTCAAATACTTGTGAAAGATCTAAAAATATTCTTCAAATCAATTGTTCTTCATTTTGTTTTTGACTGACAGTATTTAGAAAAGCAATTAGAGCAATGTTGATGCTGTGATGGGGCTAGAAACCATGTTATATGGAAGAAATTTGATTTCTGTCTATTAAATAGTACACACATTAGGAATAAGAGCATCTTTCTATGATGTTAGATAGGGTAGACAGAATAGCAATTGTCCTGCAGTTAGATAACTCAAAATTGATTTGCCAATTTTATGCAGAGGCAAAAAAAGGTTTGTTTCCATAAGGCCGGGATATAGGACTCCTTAAAATATATACTAATGAGAATTTATATATGATATGTTATTGTTTCTCCAGCAATTATATAGGAATTCTACTCATAGGAGAATCTGCTGCTATTTCTGTAGGTTTTGATTAAGGTAGGACGTTTTCACTGTTTGAGTAGAAACCAGCTGAAGCATAAATGATGAGGGATTACTAGTGGGAATTTGGTTGTTTTTTAATCAGAGGTGCAGCTGCATTAATGAAATGGAAATTAAATGTTCATGCAGTGCTACATTTGGATGCATACAGGAGGTTTACTTAACAGATTTTGTCAGTTTTATTAATTTATTTAAGTGTGATGACAGAGGAAGTCCTTTGGGCCAAGAAGAGCCCATTTTCAGGGAGGCCTGGGGAGAAAAGCTCCACAATAATTGCAAGTTACATTTCACATGTTACAAAAGTACATAGTTCATACAGCTAATTAAACATTTACAGATAACCTCCATGATACTTGCAATTGGCTTGTCACAATGTTACAAAAACGAAAAGACATAAGTCAATACAGAAATGTCAACATTTACATAAAGTGAATATTTTTGTTATAAACTCAATTGTAGGTTTAACATTTCAAAATATATAGCTACTAGCCATTAGTAGGTTAGGAAAATATGCATGGAGAGGGTAATAGTATATCTGAGATGGGAGAGTATAGTACAATAGATATTAGAGAGAAAATTAGTTTTTAGTAGGGGAGGAATTGTTTTGGGTAGGATGAAGTAATAGTAGAGGTAGTTGAATGAGTCAGTACAAGGTGGAATGAGGGGGGAGGGGTTTAAGTTGGAGCGTGGCAAGGGCATTACCATTTGGAAGAAAGATGAGAGATAGCTGAGATATGAAATTTGTATGGTTAGGTAGGTTGTGTAGGTGTGTGGGGAGAGAGTTCCACTGTTTAGCTAAGGAGTGGGACAGCAATAGATGGCCAGGAGGTCATGCAGGTTTGTGGACCTGAAGGAGATTTTGTTTTTTGGATCTGAGTGAGTGGTTGGGAATCTAGGGTTTTAAGGAAGTAGCGAGAACTGGGCAGTTGGCAGGTTTAAAGATGAGCTTGTGGGCAATGGTGAGTTGTAGGTAACTGAGGTAGTTGGGTAGTTCAAGGCAGCTGAGGTTGAGGAGGGAGTGGCAGTGGTGGGATGAGTTTTTTGAATTGGTTGCAAATTTGGAGATCTTGTGGTAGTAGGATTTAAGTTTGGACCGAAGACCAAGATGGAAACTGGTGAAAAGAGGGGCACCATACATAAGGGAGGGGCTTAGGAAGCGGTTGTGCCTGTAGAGGAGACCTAACTTTTGGTGGATTTTCTTGATTGTGGAGTTGATGGTTGATGTGGGTGTCAAATTTTAGTTCTTCATCAATAATAATGCCAAGAAGCTTGGTGTTGGGAACAATTTTAAAGAGGGTGCTGTTTTGGCTCTGTATGGTGAATGTGGATTTGTCAATGGAATTTTTGGATAGGGACCTACACCTTCCGGGAGGAGCAGCAACAGAAAACAATCAGTGACAAGGTTAGCAACTACAGAAATAGGGCAGCCTATCGTTTTGGTTTGAATGTTATCTTTATGTTTGTTTTTATTATTTATGCACCAATGGGAGGCTTCAGTTCACGGAGAAGTAGGAAAATAATGTAGTTATGCCAGGGGTTTTAGAAAGGGACATGCAGTAAGTGCACACTACTGAGGGATGCCCATGGGACAGACAGAAACAGAGTGTAGTCAGGGTGTTTTAGAAAGGGGTATGCAGTAAGTGCACACTACTGAGGGGGGACAGACAGAAACAGAGTGTAGTCAGGGGTTTTTAGAAAGGGACATGCAGTAAGTGCACACTACTGAGGGATGCCTGTGGGACAGACAGAAACAGAGTGTAGTCAGGGGTTTTAGAAAGGGACATGCAGTAAGTGCACACTACTGTGGGATGCCTGTGGGACAGACAGAAACAAAGTGTAGTCAGGGGGTTTTAGAAAGGGACATGCAGTAAGTGCACACTACTGAGGGATGCCCGTGGGACAGATAGAAACACAGTGTAGTCAGGGGGTTTTAGAAAGGGACATGGAGTAAGTGCACACTACTGAGGGATGCCCGTGGGACAGACAGAAACAGAGTGTAGTCAGGGGGTTTTAGAAAGGGACATGCAGTAAGTGCACACTACTGAGGGATGCCTGTGGGACAGACAGAAACAGAGTGTAGTCAGGGGTTTTAGAAAGGGACATGCAGTAAGTGCACACTACTGAGGGATGCCCGTGGGACAGACAGAAACAGAGTGTAGTCAGGGTTTTTAGAAAGGGACATGCAGTAAGTGCGCACTACTGAGGGATGCCTGTGGGACAGACAGAAACAGAGTGTAGTCAGGGGTTTTAGAAAGGGACATGCAGTAAGTGCACAGTACTGAGGGATGCCTGTGGGACAGACAGAAACAGAGTGTAGTCAGGCAGAGGTTTTTAGTACTTAAAGATGGTGCCGCAGCTCAGGGAAGGAATAAGTAAACTCTAAAGAAGAAGAGGGAGGGAATAGACAGAATTGACAGGGCTGGGAAGCTTACAATAAGATTATCAACTCCACAAGAAAAATACAAAAACTGATAAATTCAAAAAAACAAAGACAAACCACACTGGCAACTGCTTAAATAAATTAGCACTTTCGTTTACTGGCAAATTGTAAACTTCTTCAGATAAAATAGCCATCTCAATACATTGCTTAAATAGTACAAAATATTCTGATGTTATAAATCACATAATTGATTAATTACTTAATTAAACAGCAAAGTTTAAAGAGAAAATGCTCATATAAGACCACACTTTTAAAATATTTACTACATAATGTTAGAAAATGTTACTAAAAAAGGTTACCATACAAATAAATATATACTTGTATTATTAATATAAAAGCATAGTGATAATAACTACCTACATAATGCTTTTAATTTCAACAAACTCTTTACTGAAATCATTTCATTTAGCCCTGGCGGTGAATTTGCATCAAGTTTAAGTTGCCATAAAATTTCTTTCTCTTCCATTTTAAGGCTAGATGGGCCCCCCCCCGCCCAGTGTCATAAACACAATCAATAATAACAAATTGAAAATTGACATGTTATACAGAACCCAGGCCATAATTTTCAATTTGTTATTATTGATTGTGTTTATGACACTGGGCGGGGGGGCCCATCTAGCCTTAAATTGGAAGAGAAAGAAATTTTATGGCAACTTAAACTTGATGCAAATTCACCGTCAGGGCTAAATGAAATGATTTCAATAAAGAGTTTGTTGAAATTAAAAGCATTATGTAGGTAGTTATTATCACTATGCTTTTATATTAATAATACAAGTATATATTTATTTGTATGGTAACCTTTTTTAGTAACATTTTCTAACATTATGTAGTAAATATTTTAAAAGTGTGGTCTTATATGAGCATTTTCTCTTTAAAATTTGCTGTTTAATTAAGTAATTAATCAATTATGTGATTTATAACATCAGAATATTTTGCACTATTTAAGCAATGTATTGAGATGGCTATTTTATCTGAAGAAGTTTACAATTTGCCAGTAAACAAAAGCGCTAATTTATTTAAGCAGTTGCCAGTGTGGTTTGTCTTTGTTTTTTTGAATTTATACAATAAGATTATGTTACGAGACCGAGAGAAGGGGGGTGCTAAGAGCCAGGGCTTGGAGAAAGCTGTGTGAAAACAGGTTTGACATGGCTAGGAAACTTACACTAAAATTATGTTAGGAGAACAAGAAGGGGGGGGGTCTATGGACCAGCACTATGAGAAAGCTGTGAGAATATAAAAACAATCAACCAGCTAGCCCAGGTCAGTACCTAAAAGTGTCTGTTTATCTGTATGAATTCAAAAGCAGATTTAGTAGAGCATCAGGGAAGTGAATATAAAATAAATGTAAAGCTTTGGGAAACTGTATATATTTATTACAATAAATGGGAGAATAAAATATAAGAATATAAAAGAAATGTGATATACAAGATAAATAAAATATAAGAATATAAAATAAATGCAAAGCTTTGGAAAAATGTGTATATGTGTTAAATGGGAGGAAAAAGGGGGGGGGAGTCTGGTAGTGTGCAGAGCAGAAGAATCAGTAGGAGTATCACAGAGAGAAAATTATAATAGACCTACACTGCTCACAGTCTGTTAATAAAAGTCGAACTTGCAGTGGCTTTTACTGGTTTGTATGGGGTTCCACTCTCTGTGCTCTTGGTTGCAGGCAGTTGCTTCAGGTTTTTTTTTTGTTATTGGACCTTTGAATGTGTTTAAGGTAACTGCTCATGGTCTGTTGATAAAAGTAGAACTTGCAGTGGCTTTTACTGGTTTGTATGAGGTTCCACTCTCCGTGTTCTTGCATGCAGGGAGTTGCTTCAGGTTTTTTTTTTTTAAGGAGTTTATTAATGTTAGAGCAAAGTTTTTGGGAATTAGGGAGTAGTGCTTCTTGTACATCATAGTGGTAGTATTTTTTAGTCAATTTAATTAATGTCTTGCACACATTTATCATATATCTATAGGTTTGGTACTTGTTTTGATTTTTATCTTTATTCAAGGCCTTCCAGGCTTGCCTTATTGTTGAAGAAATTGTTTAGTAGCAAGTGTAAGCCAGGGAGCAGCGCATACCTCTCAACTGCCCAGATTTTTGCAGAATGTCCAGATTTTTGCCTCATATTTTTGGTCTATTCTACATAAAATTTGTGATTTTTGGGCAAATTACTCTGATGATCTGAGGATTTGAATTCACTAAATAATGATATACATTTGAGTTTCAGAATTCATATCCTTCAGAAAAAATGCATGTTAAGTCAACTCCTGTTATTCTAGCAACCTTATAGGTTTGTAAGAGCAATATTTAAAACCTGTCCCTGGTTTTGGGCCTTTGTCCCCCCATTCTCCCAGGCTTTGTCCAGATTTTTCGTGGTAAAAGGTTAAGAGATATGGAGCAGGGTTAGACTGAACTCGCATTTTACATCACGAACCATGCTGACACACTCCCAGTTGAAAACATTATATATCATTTATAATCTACCCAATCATTTTCAAACATTACATAGCTCATTTTAAACCTCATTCCTCTCCTGTATGTATGGTTCCCACAGTTCCCATTTTTCCTATGTAGTTTGCTCCTACCTTTTTCTAAAGATCTCTGTTCTAGTTGTTTTATCTCTTTTACTATATTCACTACTTGTAATATAGTTATTTTAGATTTTGACTTCCATTTCTAGTAATTGCTTTTTTGGCAGCCACCATAATTAAAGGCAGCATGGCCTTACTATGTCTAGTTAACTATGATTCTGTATCATACCTCAGAAAAATCATCTCATTCATCACACCAATCTGTTCACCCAGCATCTCCAACAGTGCATCCCTCAGGGCATCCTTAAAATCTGCCGACTCACTGCACTCCAAGAAGATATGTTCCCAATCCCCTCTTTCTTCCCTGTCGCACCTCCAACATTTTCTTATCTACCTGAGGATAAATTCTCTGGAGTCTACTTCAGGTATAAAAATATCTATGTAAACATTTCCAATCAAAAATCCTAAATCTTCTAGATTTTGTTGCATGTTTGGGAGACATACATATATGCTCCCATTGTTTCTTTGTGAATTGCTTATGCAGTCTCTCTTCCAAATCCTTTTTAACCTCCTCTGATTGATTCTTATAGTCATCATGCAATATTTATATGCTCTAATAATTATTCCTTTTTTAATTGCAGCTTGTGTTCTAGATTCTACCAAAAGCTCTACCTGTGCTGGTCTTTCATTTAGGGCTCCCCTATTTCTTTCTCTTTGCCTATACTCTAATAGCAATCCTTGATAGATATTAGAACAATCTCTGATATGCAGTCAAAATACATTATTGGTCTCTTCTTATTCTATCATCTTTCCCTCTCTAGTTATTTGCTCCCAATACCTTTATTCATTTGCCAGTTTTCTCCAATAAATGTCATCCCCCTCTTGCCTATTTTCAAAGTTTGGTGAATTCATAACTGTGTACCGTATAGTTTTTGGAGTTTTAATTTACTGCCTGGTAACATATGTTGGTTGATGGTCACCAAATACATCAAGAGGGTTGACTAACAATAATCTTTTCTGGAACAATAGTAATATCCAGTCAATGATTGTGCCCTTATTGCTAGATGTATTGTGCCTGAAAGGAGCAGATATAAGCTTGGTGAAAATGAAAAGGTTAATTGGGGTTTAACCACCTTGGTGGTTGCAGATGGACCAGTATAGGTACAGATCACCCAGTATTACAGTTTCTTGGGTGACATGTGATGATGAGCGAGAGCATATTTTCAACTCGGACAAGGTTATTGTCAGAAAAGATGAAAGCTGCTATGATTCATATAGATTTGCTTTGGTTCATTGTTGTGAGGGAGGAAATACATTTCTACATTGTAGAAAGGAACAATACTATGAGAAAAAGTTAGTATTTCTAGATTTAAGGATTGTATTATCACTTCACCATCTGTATTTTGCTTTTCCTATCTCCCCAAGTAATTTTATTGCCTGGTGATGACATTTTTCATCTCTTACAATGAGTTTCAGCAATGTTTCAGTAATTACTATAATATAAAGGAAGCTATGTGCAATCGATGCATAAATGTGAGGACGTTTGCTGCACAAACTTTGAGTGTCAATGATGAAAAGCCTCATCTCTATGTTTTGCTTCATATTATTTTAATGTGTAATTTTGGCTGTTATAGTTTTGTGAGGAGATTGTTATATTAGTGAAGGTACTGTTTTTTAGGCATTGCTTGAGAATGGATATTACTACATAATAAAAGGTGAGTAAATGTGCTTATGGATTTATATCTGGTATAATTTAATGCTTTAATCTTGTATATTTGTCAAGGAGTTTTAGCCTCTGGCCAGTGGGTATATATTTAACTATTAAAAACTTCATACCAGTAAGGTTTGTAAATGTTTAGAAATATATGCAAATAATGATATATAGTCTTGGGATGGGGTTCACAGCTAGTGGCTTTGGTGTGGTAGGGTTAGGTACAGGTGTGTGATAGGAAGTGATGTTAACTAAGCAGAAAAAAACTGAAAGACACTGTATATGGTGAAAAATTATATGAATGCATACTGAAATGCTGTAGAGAACTTAGAGGTGGACTTCAGAGGGAGTCATTTAGGTGGGAGATGAAGGAAACTGAGCAGGTTGTGTGATGAATATAAGTATGTTGTACATTAAAAGGTGGGTATTATAAATTTAGATGTGAAGAAGAGTAGGATGCACTGATATGGAGTGAGGTGATTTGATTAGTAGTGAATAGGGTATGTTTGTTTCGTCTGTTTTGTCTTCTTGGAGTAATTTTGAGGGGTATGGGTAAGAAAGGGAAGAGTTAATTGAACTAGGAAGAATGTGATAAGTGTATAGTACAATGAGGGAAGCACATTGAGGGAGGAGACTAGTATAGGTTGTTTGTTGGGTGACAGGCTGTTTGGTGGATTGCGTATATCGTTTAAATGTAGAGTTCTGGGGTGTAAGAACTGGGGGTAGGGTAGGATAGAGACATGAAGCTAGGTATAGCAAGGCTGAGTGGAACAGGACCAGCATATAATCTGATTTATAGCCTCACAAAAAAATTATTGCTAGGGGAGCTGGGGTCTTTATGTAGACCAGTGAATTTCAACTGTCTGTTAAAGCCGGTTGCTTTTAAATTATGAATGACTGCATTCATCTTGGAGGAGGACAATAGGAAGAGTGAGGAGTGAGTGTTAGAAGTGATATTACATGCTATAAAGATGTCACTTCAATGTAACACCTAGGAGGTCTTAGAGGAATGATTCAAGAATGATTGCTTTCTAAATGATACCACTTACTAATTGCAGTTATGAAGTAAAAGAATGAGGACACGTAATGACTGTGGCTTTGAAACTTCTATTTATAACAAATATATTAGAAAGGCTACTTACCTGCATAGAACTAGTTTGCATCCTGAGCATATTTTTTCTAGCATAATACATGTCTAGAAGATTAGGAAGTCTAGAAGGACTAGTGATGAAGATATATATGATAAGGCAAGTCACAAACTTATAAAGGATTTTAAAGGAAGGGGCTACAGTATTAATAGTTAGAAAATACAAAAAAATCAACTAGCTTGGCTAAGGACTTCTGTTGATAATGTATTCAGGGATATGAATTCCACTATTGTTTCTGTTAGCCCAAATAATGGGACTTTTAATGTGTCTATTCCAGTTACATATAATGGAAATACTAAACATGTTTCTAATATTTATAGAAAACACTGGAATATTTTAAGATCTTACAAAAGTTTAATGGGCAAAATCCTTTCTGTTTCTAAATTTTATATAAGAACTTTGTTAATTTCTGGCAAATGTTATGCTATAAAGAACAAAGAAAAATAAAAATGATGACAGGTAATAAAGGACCATGCTTTAATTGTTCATTTTTATAATATATTACTAGTAATGACTCATTTGTACATCCAGATATTGGGGAAATATTTCATTTGAATGCATCTGCAATGTGTGAAACAAAGAATATTGTGTATCTAGCAAAATGTGTAATATGCAACTCTTTTTATATTGATAAAAGCAATAGAAAACTGAAAGATCATATATGCGAGCATTTGTCTGATGCACATACACGTTGAAACATATGCTTTATATAAGCAAATATTTCAAGCTGATAGCACACATATTTTAAAATTTAGTGTTTTATAACTAGTATCTGTTAGTATAAGGGGTGTGGATGGATTTCTGTGGACAGAGAGAAAAGAATATAATTGCATTGTTGATTTTGAGCTGATTATCTTCCAGAATTAATGGAATGTGCAGTTTGAAACCTGTTTTAAAATCTAGATCCATTAAATAAATGATTTATTCTTCAAACTGTATTTTTAATTTTTAACATTGTCTCTTTCAGCTTTAGATGTGTTATACTATCATTGTTGTTGTTGGTTAATTCTGGTCATGTGATATCTAGAGTGAATGTACTTAAAAGTTGCTTTTTAGTATTCTGGGAAAGCAGTGTTGTGTAAAAGCTTATAATTATTGAATAAACCTCTTGATCTTGGTGTTCTTCAGCCGTGAGTTGTTTGCTACAGAATAAAAGAGTTAGTTTCCATGTACTACATAACTGAAAACATTAAACTGGCAGGGTATGTAGTAATATATTTTGGGGTGGGGGACTACAGGTGGAAGGAGGAGAAGTGTGGGAAAGAGAAGTGTCAAAATGTGGATATGGTCAGAACAAAAAGATTTGATACAAAAGGAGAATTAGAAGAAGATTAGTTATGGAGGAAGTAAGATACAACTGGGGGTGGGGGATTAGGATGAAAAAAGATATATATATAAGCTGGCTGTCAATATATGAGTAAGGCAAGTCACGTGGCAAAATAAGAAATACAACTGGCAAGAAGATAAAGGTTCAAAAAGGATAAATCAGTGACATAAAAGGAGATGGAATGGCAGCCAGAGCAGACAACAAAGAGTATCAAAAATCAGAAAGAGAAACTAGGACTGAGT
Source organism: Protopterus annectens (assembly GCF_019279795.1). Classification (NCBI taxonomy): domain Eukaryota; kingdom Metazoa; phylum Chordata; order Ceratodontiformes; family Protopteridae; genus Protopterus; species Protopterus annectens. Next base: position 1,890,002,583 of record NC_056733.1, on the reverse strand, counting down.
AATAGTTGGTAAGTGTAAGCAAACAGTGACTCTTAACTACAACTATAGCTTTAACAAGTTTTACATTTTATACAAATTACTAGACCTTACAATTCATATACAGTACAAGTAGGTAGCATGAGTAAATGTATAAGTTAGGTCAATAAATGCACATGTAGCAGTTAGCATTGTCGCCTCACAGCAAGAGATTCTCTGCTTCGATTCTCGGCTGGGGTGCCTTCTGTGCAGAGTCTGCATGTCCTCCCTGTGGTTGAGTGGGTTTCCTCCGGGTGGTCCGGTTTCCTCCCACATCCCAAAGACATGCTGTAGGTGGATTAAACACTCCAAATTGGCCTTAGGTGTGAGTGTGTGCATGCATGTGCCTTCTGTGGAAGGTTAGGCACCGGGCTGGCATGTCGGCACCGTAAAACTCCACTGCCAATCATGGGCGGACAGGTGATTCACTGTGGCGACCCCTAACCAGGAAAAAGCTGAAAGAAGAAGAAGAAGGTCAATAAATGCACAACACCTAGAAATGGCAAATGATGGGAATAGGAGTCAAGTGGTATGCAGCAAGATGCAGCACAATAAAGATAATACAGGGCTTATCTGAAAACAGCTTATAAAATAGTAACTACCTGCCTATTAAATAGGGGGAAAAGTTTAGTAAGCAAGTGGTCTAAAGAGGAGAAATCAATGTGCCAAACTATACACTATACACTATATGCAGTTCTGTAGGCAGTATAAAAATAAACATATGATAGATACAGCACAAAATTCTCATCCAATAAGACATAAAACTTAGCAGTCCTTCCAGTCTAAAGCAGTTTCATGTCTCATGATCTGTATTGATCTCCTAAGCACTCTTTGACAGGTATATCCTCATAAAATGAAATTTGTTATTTTTCTATTACCATGAATCCAAGTCACAAATTTTTTTTTTTTAATTCACTATCTTCTAATCATCTACAAAAAAAATTAAGAATCATTTTGGTAACACTGAAGAAATTAAATATATTTATCATTGTTGTATGTTTGTTTATGCAGGGGACGTGCACACTGAACAAAAAGGTAAAATATTTCCCTGGTAGAACAGTGACAATTACATAATAAAAATTGACCAAAGGATATTGCTGTATGAAGAAAAGTCCTTTTAACTAAAATTACTACCCTACAACTGTTCCTTGACATCCCAGCAGACACTGGGCCAGATTCAGGAAGGATTACACGGAGTTCAAGAGTAGTGTAAGCCTCCGTGTAAGCCTCCCGATTCAGGTACAGCCCAAACCTCCATGTAAGAGACAGCTAACACGTCTCTTACACGGACTGGGCGTGGAAATGCTCAATACCTCATTTGCAGCCCAAAGATATGCAAATGAGGTATTTGAGCGATCCACGAAGCTGAAACCAGTCTGTGTAACGGACGTGTTAGCTGCAGAAATGTACTCAGCTGACAACTGAGCACATTTCTGCAAAATCAAAAACAGAGCTATGGCAGCTTCAAATAAAGGGTGCATATGTGTCATTAAGCATGCCAATGGCGATATGTGTGGCCATTGGCATGAAAAAGTGTTGCAAAAATATGTTATATAACTTTTTTTTTTCGTGGGATTATGATGTGTAACTGCAGCACACCGCATAAATGGGGTGCGCTACCTAAAACTGAAAACCGAAGCTTATAAGCCCACAATTGTGGGATTTATGTATTACATGGAATGTCAGTGGAGGGACTTTCAGACCAAAAGCAATATGGCCTCCGTTTAGTGGTTGTCAAGGGGGGGAAGCTCTGTGTAAGACATGTAACTAAGCATTACTAGGCAATCCTATGTAAATGAGGGTTACAATACTGAATCACACTGCCACATAGGTAATGAGCACTTTCTGAGTAGTGTAAGAGATAGAGAAGGGGAGGAACAGAGTAAGAGGTAGGTGACATCACTGGGGGGAAGGATAGAAACAAATGTACTAGATTGGAGGGCAATGTAAGGTGACAGATGACAGACAGACATCAGGGAGGGAGGTGTGTCCCAACAGAACACTAGGAAAGTCAAGAAATTGAGGGTATACGCTATCCCTACACTCAAAGTTTTTTGATATATGTGCATGCGCGCGTGTGCACGTGTGTAAGGCAGGCTCAACATGTGGGAGCGTGTTACAAACCATTTATAACGGTTTGGGCGGGCGTGCACATGTGTAAGGCAGTGTGCGCAAGTTTTAACATGAATCAGCCAAGCCCACACCGTGTAAGGATGTGTGCGCGCGTGTAAGCCACTGTGAGCGTGCTTAAGCTGGTGTGCACATTGCTCCCCCTGAGGAAACAGAGAGGAAAAAGGAAACAACCAGATTACTAGGAAACTGTCTGAATACTGCTGGAGTTAATTGGTGATAACAATTGGAAGCAGGCAATTACACAGGCAGACTAGAAGCCCAACCCAGCACTTAAAACACTGCAAACAGCAGTGCAGGGTGTTTCTCACAAGAGATACTGCAAGAAAGTAAGCTATCAGAATTGAAAACTGAAAAAAGCTGAACTCAGAGCAGAAATGCTAGGGGCTGCATAGCTATTATAATCAGGCATAGGCGAATTGCTGAGGGTGGTGGCAATGCAGATGCTGACAGACAACCCAGAGTGAGGAGAAGGAGAAGAGTATACAGGCCCAGGGTCACCTACCATGGGTTACATGAGCTGGAGATAGTAGAGCGCTACAGAGTGGACAGAGACCTTCTGCAGCAGATTGTTGAGCTGTGCAGGCCACATCTCACACACAGAACGAACAGAGGGGAACCCATCCCAGTGGAAACCAAGGTATGTTTTGGCCTAAGAATACTAGCAACAGGTACCTTCCAGAGACCAACTGGTGATATGATGGGGATATCACAGGCATCAGCCTCCAGGGTACTGCACCAGTTCCTGGATGCCATGTCAGCACATGTCAGTGATCATATATATGTCCCTAATGACCGTGAGGTTGTGGCCAGCAATATGCGTCTCTTCCAGCAAATAGCGGGATACCCTGAGGTGCTGGGTGCAATAGACTGCACGCACGTACGCATCCAAGCACCAGCTGGTGAGCGGGGTAGAGCCTACATTAACCGCAAGGGATACCCCTCCATCAACTGCCAGGTCATGTGTGATGCCCAGGGCATAATAATGAATGTGTGTGCTGGCTGCCCTGGGAGCTACCACGATTCCCACATCTGGCATCTGACGCAGCTGTACCAATCATTTGCCAGTGGGGACTTCCCACATGGACACCTAGTGGGGGATGCAGGTTATGCACTTGAGCCGTGGCTGATGACACCCATCAGAAATGCACACACACCTGAACAGGAACGCCATAATGAGGCACACGCACAAACACGTAATGTCATAGAGTGTGTGATTGGGCTGCTCAAGTCACGGTTCCGGTGTCTGGACACATCTGGTGGAGCCTTGCAGTACACACCAACTACATGTACCCAAATGGTCATGATATGTGCTATGCTACATAATATGATCCTGTGGAAACAGCTGCAGCAGGACCAGCACAGGGCTGGGCCTAACATCCCCCCACCATTGCCAAGGCCACCACAGGCAGAGGGTGACTTGGAGGAGGAACAACCTGACCTTGTCCCAGTAGGCAGAAGGAGGCATGCCCAGTATGCCCTGGCCTTGGCAAAGAGGCAACGATAGCACATACACTTGGTCAGTAGGAACACTGGGACTGATACCCGCTCTGACTCACTCATATAGTAACAGGGATGCCTAACATGACACAACCTGCTTCCAAACATGTACAGGGAGTGTAGTATGTGCATCCGACAGAGGCAGCCCTGCAGCACCACCTGAGGCATGAATGCCATGTGTTAAGTAATGTAATACCATGTACCATATGCACACCTGAGGACCCGACTAACATCCACCCTCACCAATCATAAACCACAAAAAACACAAACCTACTTCATAGGTACCACAAGGGATAGGAACCTAGATGTAATGCTACCCAATGCCAGAAGTATAAATGCGTGCAGTGTAAATGCACACAGTATAGAGAATGTAGATATCAGTGCTGTAATAGAAAACAGGGTCAAAGCCCACATCAGCACCCTGACACTACCAGGTCACACCTCATACAGTGATGTACATGTGCAAAAACATGGAACATGCTACAAAATGAGGGTGACTAGCAATAAATGGCATGGATAACCACACACCCATGTTGGTACCACAACAAGAAGCAACATGGATTAGCCATGGTCAAATACCAATGGCTAAAACTGACTACTACTATATAGCCTTGCTGCAGACCACTGTCCTAATAGCAGGAACTGCCCCAGGCCTACTCTGGCAACGTGAGTGTCAAACGAAATATTACTGTCAACCCAGGTGCCCAGGTCCCTGATAACCGCTTCTGTGCTTAGAGGATTGCCACCTAGATGGGAACTAGGGGTAACCCTGTTGTTCCCAAAGGGTATGACTATGCATTGTTTAGCGTTTAACATAAGGCCATGGCTCTGGCACCAGTTATCCATGTCTATGAGACCCTTCTGAAGGATGTCTGTGTCAGATGGGTTTCCAACTATGGTTCCCAGTTTGCAATCATCTTCAAACTTTGTCAGCCATAATCCTCCTGTGTTTGCTTGTACTTCTGAAAAGTAGATGCTGAACAAAAGTGGGCCCAGGACTGAGCCCTGTGGGACACCACTTGTGACAGTTTTGGAGTGTGACATGGCACCAGCAATTTTGACCCTGTGTGTTCTGTCACTTAGCCAGTTTGCAACCCATCCTGTGATGTATGGGTTCACATTTAAGCTGGTGATGTTTTCAATGATACCCAAGTGGGGTATTGTGTCGAAAGCCTTTGCCAGGTCAAGGTAGGCTGTGTGGACTGCCTTGCCCTCGTCAATGGCCTTGGTGACTGTCTTGAAAAAGTCAACCAAGTTTAAAAGGCATGATCTGCCCTTGACAAAGCCAAACTGGGTTGGATCCAACGTCTGCAAGTCCCCTATGTCTTCATTTATGATTCCCATTATGATCCTCTCCATAGCTTAGCAGACCAGGCTTGTCAAGCTGATGGGATGGTAGTTTCGGGGTTGGTGGAGGCACCTCCTTTGTGAAGTGGGTCCACCATTGCTGTATGCCACTCCTTGGGCACATATCCTGAGGTGAGGCTAAGATTAAACAGCTGCCCTAACTGTGGGTTTAATTCCTCATTGAGTTCATGGAGCACACAACCGGGGACACCATCTGGTCCCATGGATAAAGTGTTTTTCGCCTTGGATAGAGCAGTTCTCACCCCAGTATTTGAGATGTTTGGGGGGCTACAATCCTCTGGTATAGGTATCCCTCCAGTTGGGAATCTGCACTGAACCTGTCAGCCAGTATGTTGGCAATGTCTGTAGGTTCAGTGATATTTACATCATTTCGAACTAATTCTGAGCATATCTGGGAGTTCCCTCCCAGGTGTCAAACATCGGTAAAAAAGTCCTGAGCGGGTTTACTCTCAAAATTTGCCTTGGATGATTTTATGGGGGAACTCAGTGTTCTACTCATAATGAGCAGGGGTGTCTTCCCTTCTATGGATTTTGCTCTATCTTGTAGTAGCTCCTTCCTTTTGTTGTAGAGCTTGTTTATGGCTGGGGTCCACCAGACTGGATGCTTGCCTGTGGTACAAAGAGTCTTTGTTTTGTTTGGGATTGCCTGATCCATGCAGTCCTGGAGGGGCTGGTAGAAGGCATTTTTAAGTGATACAGCGGCTTGGGTAATGGTGTCCGCTGGCTTGGGGGCCTTGAAAGAGACCACACCAGTCTTTAGAAGTGTGAAGTTGGCTTTTGAGAGGGTCTTCACTGTTGTCTGTTCTATCTGGGGTGGGGGTGGGATGTGGACTCCCACTGAGATTAGTTCATGATCTGACCTCACCAATGATGGGTATACGTCTGGTGTTGAACATTGTGACCCCATGTTTGTGATGATGAGTTCTAGTATGTTGTCTCCTCTTGTGGGGATGGTGACTAGTTGTTCCATGGCATTTGAGTGTATGAACTCTAGGAACCTTTGGGTTAGAGTGTTGGGGCTTGAGTAGTGATCCCAGTCTATATTTTGATAGTTGGAATCACCCAGTATGATGGTGTTCGGAGATACATTTATCCCCTCCAGTGTTTTCAGGACAGCTGTGTGAGGTACCTGAGTTTGAGAGGGTGGCATGTAACATGCTACAAACTGCAGAGCAGTCTTGCCTATGGTTACTTGCACCTGGATGGTCTCCGATGCATCGTGTGTTGCCACCAACCTTGAGGTGAGGGTGTCCTTGATGAATATGGACACCCATCCTCCTTTCTTGGTGTTGTCCGGATTTTGGGGCCGGAACGCATGATATGAGGTAACACCCGATAGTGCCGGGGTGCTGTCAAAAGCCGTGAACCAGGTTTCAGTCACAGCACAGACATCAATGTTCTCCATACTGAGAAGGGCATCGAGTGTGTGCAGCTTGAGGTTGTGACTTCTGGCATTGAGCAGCATTACCTTAGTGTTTTTCCTTTTCTGTGTTCTAGGGTGGTAGGTGTAGAATCTGATTCTTGCATAAAAAAGGCACAATGGGGGTGGCAAGAGCCTCAGCCAAAATCTGGAAGCCCAGGGGTGACAGGTGCAAGCCGTCCCTTGCAAATCAGCATGGCCTGTCCAGCATGTCATCCCAGGCAGACAGACATTAGACCCCCTTTGAATGACACCATAGTTTAAGCCAATTATTACAGCTGATCATCTTGTCTCTGTTTATGTGGCATCTTACTTGGTGAAGGTAGGATACTGCTCAAGGTCAGGGTCATACCTGCCTGGCCTACATAATCAGAGAGATCCTCTATGTCTCTTTTCATGTAGTCCAGGGAGGTACATCTCAGGTCGTTCACACCAGCATGGATAATGACTGAGTCAGACTTGTACTTGCAGTTGAGTGACCTGAGTGCTTGCATTATGTGGTGGATTCCAGTGCCCGATAGTCAGCTTACCGTGACCTCCTCCATACTCGATCTGGTGAGCGGGATGTCAGTGTGTCTGACTATGGAGTCACCTATGACAAGTGTGTCTGGCATTGTGTTTGGCCTTAAGGGCTGTGACTGTTTGGCACACTGACTCTGTGGTCTATGTGTTGCATGTGCTGTGCCCTGTGGAGGCAGTTGTGTGGGTGTCTGCTGTGGTGGCCTCTGCTGTTTTGGTAGAATTCTGATCAGAGCCTCCGAGTATGTCTTTGTGTGTCTATGTGTATGATTTTAAGTTGTGATAGTGCTATGTGAGACTGGGTTTGTGGTGTGTATGGTTACCTTTACCTTCTCTCTGGTCTTGCTAGTCCTATGTTGAGACAGCTCAGCCTCCACTTTGGCTATATAGTTGCATCTCTCGCATGTATTTGTGTTTTATGGGAGAAGGAGAGGGTTGTCAGTGTACATGAGGCAATTGTAACATTGCCTCAATATTCCCAGGTTTACCAGCTGAGCAGGAGAGGACACTAGCAACTGATCCCTAGACATGCTAGAAGGAATAGACAAAACAATGTTGGAATACAGGGAGATATCAAGCCCCCCAAACTACATTATAGTGCTTGACTGACAATACTTACACATACACCATAGTTTCATAGTTTCATAGTTTACTACTAGGCTATCTGCCCTAGTGCATGTATAAGCCTAGCCATAGTGATGTGGCTATTGCCATCCCTTATAGTGGTAATAAGTGTACAGAATAGATTCTGAATATTGTGCCTCTGACTTAGTAGTGACACATTATGACTCCCTTACGTAATTGAATAACATGACTGTGCCTCTGTCTAGTCTGTGCCTCTGTCTCACATGCAGTTGTCCAGATGTCTCTTGAAGAGAGTCAGTGAGGGACTCTGTCTAACATGAACTGGGATACTCTGCTAGAGTGTGAGATGCCTCTGAGTTATGACTCTGTCCCTCCAGCATGTCCTATACATGTATGTGCTGAGGTTCAAATCTTTAGCCCTCATGGTTCTGGTGGATTTGGATTGCTTGCAGTGGAGCATGTCCACCAAATCCTGATTGGACATGGTCTTGTATGTCAGGCATAGGTCACCTGTAAGTATGCGGTATGACACTGAATAAAGCTGGATTTCCTTTATTCTGGAAGCATATGACATGTGTTGTAGACCCCTGATCTTCATGGTAAGGTACTTTTGGGGTCTCTCCAGCTGTTGCAAGTGCTGGGTGAGGTACATACCAAATGGGGCTTTGTATTCAATCATGGGCCTGATAAGGGAGAAGTATAGTGGTACAATGACCTCCTTTGATCTGGATGGAAAACCCTCCATGATAAGGTGGGCAAGATAGAAAGTCTTTCTAACCACTTTGGCAACATGGGTGTCAAACGAGATGTCACTATCTACACGTGTCCCCAGGTGTCTGATTTGTTTTCTGTGCTCAGTGGGTTGCTGTCTATGTATTGATCTGTGGGTACTTTGTTCCTCCCAAAATGGGATGACTACACATCAGTTGCATTCAGTTTCAGGCCATGAGTCCGGCACCAGCTATCTGTCTTTGTGACGGCATTCTGTAGGATGTGTGTGCCGGCTGATGTATTCACTATGGTGCCTAGGTTGCAGTCATCTGCAAACTTTGTCAGCCACAACCTTCCTATGTTTGCTTTCACATCTGAAAAGTAAATACCAAATAAGAGGGGCCCCAGGACACATCCTTGTGGGACACCACCTGTGACTGGCTTTGAATCTGACAAGGCATCTGCAATGTTGACTTTATGGGTTCTGTTTCTTAGCCATTTTGCAACCTATCCTGTGACATATGGTGTTATATTTCAGCTGTTGAGCTTGTCTATGATGCCTGAGTGGGGTATTGTGTCAAAGGCCTTAGCCAAGTGCAGGTAGGCTGTGTGGACTGCGTAGCCCTCATCAATGGCCCTACTGACAGTTTCATACTAGTCAACTAGGTGCAAAAGCTGAACTGGGTGGGATCAAGGGTCTGTAGGTCACCAATGTCTCTGTGTAAGAGCTCCATAATGACTCTTCCCATAGCTTTGCAGACAAGGCTGGTTAAGCTTGTGTGGTGGTAGTTGCCATGGTCTGTGGAGGCATCTCCTTTGTGGAGTGGGACCACTGTTGCCGTACGACAGTGTTCAGGTACATATCCTGTAGCAAGGCTAAGGTTAAATGGCATTTGTATATACGGGTCCAGCTCCTTCTGGAGTTCACATAGCATGCAACCGGGGATACCATCAGGTCCCATTGATGCTGTGTACTTGTCTTTGCTGAGTGCGGCTCTCACATGGACATCCAAGATGACAGTGAGGTTACATACAGCTGTGATAACTATCTTCTTTTGGGGGTGAGGGAGAGGGTAAATTGCACTGAAGCTGTCTGCCAGAATGTTGCCAATATCTGTCAGGTCACTGGAATATATGTTGTTGTGTACCAACTCTGAGCATATCTGAGGGTTCCCACCCAGGTGTCTGACATAACTGAAGAAAGCAGTGTGGTTACCTTCATTGTCTTTGGTGATTTATGTCCCCAAGTTGACCTTGGATGTCTTTATGAGAGAATGTAGCTTTCTACTAGTGCTGATCACAGCTGCCTTCCCTTTTGGAGATGTAGCTCTGTCTTGCATTAGTATCCCTCATCTGTTATACAGTTTGTTTATGGCTGGGGTCCACCAGACAGGCCACTTTCCCTTGGTGGAGAGGGTCTTGTTTTATTTGTGATTGCATGGTCCGTGCTTTCTGACATCTAGCTAAGGGGAGGTCATTGTGGTTCTGCAGTTATCTTTCATCAGCATTAGAAATGACCACAACAGCCCCTGTGGGGTGTACCTCAGCAGACACATCCAGCAACTGTAAAGTCCACAACAGTACCTCACCAGGAGTATGAAAGAGCTGGAACACATGTAATGTGTCGCCTGATTAAACAGAGTGCAGCTCCACACACTGCCATGCTGGCCACCCAGACGCAAGCTGTGCCTGATGTAGAAAACCATGTCCAAGCTGGAATCAATGCACATGCTGCACCTTGTACAATCTGAATGGCAGGGAGCTATGCACATGAGGGACCTGAACCCCAGCACTGACATACATAGGACAAGCTGTACTGCATTATCCATAACACAGAAGCCACCCCCATTACCAGTACAGGTTATCCATAGAGTCACTCGTTGATTCTCCTCAACAGGAATCCTAATGAGTGGATGGGAGATGGTAGGTTTACCCTGGGTATCAATGTTATGTCACAGGTAGACAGAGGCACAGTATACTAAACAAGACATATGTCATGGCAAACTACACTTACAATGTGTTGACGGACAAACACACTCTCTGACTAGCATTAGAAATGGCCTAGGGCACATCGGTAGTGTTTGCCAATGTACACCCATGTTGTGGAATACACTACTGATGTTGGATGAGGCTGTTGTAAGTAGTTCACATCTGAACATTATGCAACATGGTCAGATAGGTTCATATGTACATAGGTTTATACTAGGCTATCTTCCCTAAGGCAGGTATAAGCCTAGCCCAGAGTTTGTTGGTGTACACCACCCCTTATATGGAAACAGTACTGTGCCCATTAGTTTGTCGTGCCTCTCTCTAGCAGTGACACAGTGACGATCCCCGGGGTAAACCTATGATCTCCCATCCACAGGTCAAGATACCTCTTGAACAGAGCCAGCAAGGTGCTGTGCCTCACATGGACCGGGATTGTATTCCACAGCATAGGGAGTCTCCGAGTGATAAATCCATCCCTCCAACATGTCCAACGTACATCCATGCTAAGGTGTAAGTCACTTGCACTAGTGGTTCAGGTGGATCTGCCGATTTTGAGGTGGAGCATGTCCATTAATTCCTGTTTGGACATGGCCTTGCATGTCAGGCACATGTCACCTCTAAGCAGACGGTATGTGACTGAATAGAGCGGGAGTGTCTTCAATCTGGCAGCATATGACAGATGTTGGAGTCCCTTTATCCTTTTGGTGGGGGACATTCAGGGTCTCTCCAATTGCTGTAGATGTCGGGTGAGATACATCCAGAATAGGGCATTGTACTCGATCACCGGTCTGATAAGTGAAGAGTACAGGGGAACAATGACCCACTAGATCTGGATGTGAATCCCTTCCTGATCAGGTGGGCAATGTAGAAGGTCTTTCTAGCCACTTTAGCAATGTGAGTGTCAGAAGAACGGCGACTGTCAACCTGTGTCCCCAGGTCCATGATAACCTCCTCTGTGCTTAGAGGACTGCCACCTATATGGTAGCTTGGGGTTACCTTGCTTTTCCCGAAGGGTATGACTACACATGTTGTGCAATTTGACTTCAGGCCATGGCTCTGGCACCAGCTATCAGTTTCCGTGAGTCCCTTCTGAAGGATATCCGTGTCTGATGCACTGTCCACTATGGCGCCCAGTGTGCAGTCATCTGCAAACTTTGTCAGCCAAAGTCCTCCCATGTTGGCCTGTACTTCTGAGAATTAGATGACAAACAATAGGGGGCCAAGGACTGAGCCCTGTGTGACACCACTTGTGACCGTCCTGGAGTCTGACATAGTGCCAGCAACTCTAACCCTGTGAGTCCCATCCTTAAGCCAGTTTGCAACCCATCTTGTGACATATGGGTTTACATGTCAGTTGGTAGGGTTTTCTACAATACCTGAGTGGGGTATTGTGTTGAAAGTGTTTGCAAGGCCAAGGTAGGCTGCATGGACTGCCTTTCCCTCAACAATGGCCTTAGTGACCGTTTTGAAGATGTCAACCAAGTACAAAAGGCATGATCTGCCCTTGACCAAGCCAAACTGGGACGGGTACAATGTCTGCATGTCCCCTATATCTTTGTTTATGAGCTCAATTATGATCCTCTCCATAGCTTTGCAGACTAGACTTGTTAAGCTTATGGGGCAGTAATTACCAGGGTCCGTAGAGGCACCGCCTTTGTGCAGATGTGCACAACTGGACCCTAACCAGGCTGTTGTGCACACTATGGAAATGTAAAGCAGTGATAGGACTAAAGCCCAGGATACTGACCATCAAAGTGAAAGTACTGAACCACTACATTATACAGTACTACAGTGTTAGGTCAGTATGAACGGATGTTGACAAGTGTGTGCAAAGTATCCCATGCAAAACCTGCAGGCACAGTATACTCCCTGTTGTGTTCACACAAAAAGCATTTGGACAGTAACTACACAACATGGCACAGAACACACAACCATAAACTGGAGGTATTTGTTGAAGGTTACACTCATCCACAAATGTGATGGGCTGCAGAGTTCAACATATGGAAAGCTCACACTGGGCATGCTCACACACTTAGACAAATGAGACATCTTTCACACAACATGCCATGGGAAGGCTGAACTGGGCATGCTCACACAATTAGTCCAAATGTTACTCCTAGCAACTGTGAAAACACACCAGAGGATGCTCATTCCTCTTTCTAGACACTGATCATGTCAGCACCCTATAAGTATATCAGGAGAAAAGGACTTTTTCAGTAATCTGATTAGCGCGCTCTGCTAATGCATCCGTCTCTAATGTCATAACATAGTTAGGTAGGGGTTTGAATCCAGCAAGTGGCAAGTGTGTGTGAAGGGGGGTAAGTATGTACGTGTATATGAAAGGAGCATCCCTTTTGGCAACTGTGTAAAACACACCACAGGATGCTCATTCCACTTTCTAAACTCTGATGATGTCAGCACCCTATAAGTATATCAGGGGAAAGGAAATCTCCCAGTAATGCGTCCATCTCTAGTGTCATAACATAGTTCGGTAGGGGTTTTAATCCAGCAAGTGGCAAGTGTGTGTGAAGGGGATAAGTGTGTATAAAAGAAACATCCCTTTTGGCAACTGTGTAAACACACCACAGGATGCTCATTCCACTTTCTAAACTCTGATGATGTCAGCACCCTATAAGTATATCAGGGGAAAGGAAATCTCCCAGTAATACGAATAGTGCGCTGTACTAATGCGTCCGTCTGTAGTGTCATAACATAGTTAGGTAGGGGTTTGAATCCAGCAGGTGGCAAGTGTGTGTGAAGGGGGGTAAGTGTGTGTATAAGTGTGTATGAAAGACACATCCCTTTTGGCAACTGTGTAAACACACCACAGGATGCTCATTCCACTTTCTAAACTCTGATGATGTCAGCACCCTATAAGTATATCAGGGGAAGGAAATCTCCTAGTAATGCGAATAGCGCACTCCGCTAATGCGGCCATCTCTAGTGTCATAACATAGTTAGGTAGGGATTTGAATCCAGCAACTGGCAAGTGTGTATAAAAGGGGGGCAAGTGTGTATGACTAAAATATCCCTTTTGGCAACTGGGAAAACACACTACAGGATGCACATACCCCTTTCTAAACGATATCACAATTATGTATGGCTTTTGATTACAGACATGCCACGTGTGGTTTGCCCACACAGAATGCCCATGTGTGTGGGTTGTCCCTCACAATAATGCATGACATTGATTAAACCAGTTATGGCAATGCACACATGATGTATGTGTGTGCCAAATACACATATGTACCTGTGACCTTCAATAGTTACTATGTGTGATGCCTGCCACATGTGAATACATGGTATTTGCACAGGGTAACATTATGACTGTGGTCTTCTGTGCAGGTGCTGCATGTGTGATGTGTATATACAGTGTGAGATGTAGATGCTATCAGCCTAGTAGTGAGGGATACACACCTGGTCTAGGGCATATAGTCTACCTGTTGTTGATGAACAGGTGCTGCATGTTTTCACCTGTTGTGGGAGTGGTAAGACGTTATTCCATAGCAATGCAGTGACCGCATGCTAAGAACCGTTCAGCTAGGGTGTTGTAGCTACAGTAATTCATTAGCATTCAGTAATATGTCAGAATCTCTGGTGAGGGTCTGATGCCAACCAAGGTCAGGGTTCTACCAGCCTGTGTCACTTGCTCAGTGATCCCTTCCATGTTCCCTATCATGTATCCCAGTGAGGGACATCCCACATCAGCTGTGGTGGCATGGACAATGACTGAGTCATATGTGTCCATGCATCTGACTGACCTGTATGCTTGTGTTATGTGGTGGATCATAGTGCCCCATGAGCATATCACTGTGACCTACACCTTGTCCAGCCTGGTGAGCATGTCCTCACTGTACTGGACAATAAAAGTACCTAACACAACTGCAGCAGTAGTGTTGTATAGCTGTACAGACTGTGCTTGTTTGGCACACAGGATTTGTGTGCTATGTGTTATGCGTGCTGTGTGCAGGCCTAACGTATGCCTGTGTGCCAGCTGCAGAGATGTCTGCCAGTCATGCAGGATGCTATCCTTAGGCTCCACGAATGGCCCGGTGTGTTTCCATGCTTGTATTGCTGTCAGTGCAGGTCCACATCAGATTGGTATTGCTGTCACTGTAGTATTTCATGCCACCTGACAGGTTATGCCAGTACTGGGTTCATAGTGCTTAGTCCACAGTTTGGCCATGTGTTTCCATCTCATACATGTGTTGTACATCCATGGGTAGGGGATAGGGTTGACTGTGTACATGTGGCAGCTGTGACATTACTACATGACACACATATTCCACAACTGTACCATAGAGGTGACTGACAACTGACCTTTGCACATGCTACCATAGTATTGAGATTGCATTGGTGATTAACAGCACATAGGGCCAATGGTGAACAAGATACATATGTCCATAGGTTCTTACAGGGATGTCTGCCCAGGGCATGTATCCACCTAGCCAGAATGTGTGTGGCTTTCAACATGCATTGTAAATCTGTCTTGCTATGCCCTTTTCCAAGGTTAATATACTGTGCCTCTGTCTCACAGTGACACATAAGTGATACCCAGGGTAACCCTACAATGTCACATCCAGTCATTAATATCACTCTTGAAGATAGTCACTGAGTCACTCTGCCTAACCTCTATTGGGATAATATTCCAGAATGAAGGGAGCCTCTGAGTTATGAATGTGCCCCTCCAGCATGTCCTATGTACATCACTCCTGAGGTTCAAGTCTTTCCAGCGTGTATCCTGATGGGATCTGGATATTCTGAGGTGCAGCATGGCCATTAAGTGAGGGTTTGACATGGCTTTATATGTCAGGCACAGATTGCCTATGAAGAGGCAGTATGCCACTGAGTAGAGCTGCTGTTTCTTTAACCAGTCAGTATGTGGCATCTGTTTGAGCCCTTTGATCCTCTTGTCGAGGTACGTATGTGGTCTTTCCAGTTGCTGCAGGTGTCTGGTAAGGTGCATGCCGACAGGGTCATTATAGTCAATTATGGGCATGATGAGGGATGAGTAAAGGGGCACAATGTCCTCCCCTGATCTACATGTGGAGCCCATCATGATGATGTGGCCCATATAAAATGTTTTCCTAACCACTTTGTCCATGTTGCTGTCAAATGGTAGAATGCTATCAACCTGTGTACCCCAAGGTCCATAATTCATTCATCTGCACTTAATGGATTAACACATATGTGGTACTTTGTGGTCACTTTGTGTTTGACAAAGGGGATGACTATATGCTTTTTGTCATTCACCTTGAGGCCATGGCTGTGGCACAAGTTGTATGTTTGCAAGAGGCCCTTTTGGAGGATGCGTGTGTTAGCTGGAGAGTTGATTATGGCGTCCGGTTTTCAGTCATCTGCGACTTGCTCAGCCACAGTACTTCCATGTTGGCCTGTACCTATGATAAATATATAATGAACATGACAGCTCCCAGGGCTGAGCCTTGTGGGACACCACTTGTACCTGGTTGGAGGCTGACATGGCTCCAGCAATTCTAACCATGTGTGTTCTGCCCTTGAGCCACTGTGCAATATCCATAGTGACATAGGGGTTAATATGTACACTGGTGAGCTTCCCTAGAATGCACAAGTGGGGTATTGTATCAAAGGCTTATGCAAGGTCCAGGTAGGCTGTGTAGACCTCCTTCCCTTGACAGTGGCCTTGGTGACTGTTTCAAAGAAATCAAACAGGTTTGAGAGGCAGGATCTGCCATTAACAAAGCCAAACTGTGTATGGTGACATGTCTGTAGGTCCCCAATATCTATATATGTGAGGTTCATGATGATCCTTGCCATAGCTTTGCAGACCAAGCTAGTCAGACATATGGGGCGAATAGTGTCCAGGATCCGTTAAGGCACCACCTGAATGTAGAGGGACCACTGTTGCTGTACGCCACTCTTTGGCCACATATCGTGTAGTAAGGCTGGGATTGAACAGTAGTGTTATGTCTGGGTGTAGCTCTTCTTGTGGTTCATGTAGGACACAGCCTGGGACACTGTCTGGTTCCATTGATGCAGTGTTTATTGCTTTGGGAAGGGCATCTCTTACTTGAGATTCTGTGATGTCAGGGGGGGCAGCACTCTGCTGCAAGACATATTTGCCCTTTTGGTGTGGTGGGGGGGGCGAAGGCAGCAGTGAACCTGTCCACTAGGATGATGGCAATGTCTGTGTGTTTTGTATTTCGTGTGACATCTTGGATTACCTCTGAGCATATCTGGGTATTACCACCCAGGTTCCTAACATAACTACAGAAAGCCTTGTGATTATCCTCAGTGGCTTGTGGAATCGTCTCTCAAAGATGGCCTTAGACAATCGTATGGGTGCCTGTAGTTGTCTTCCAATACTCATCAGTGATGCCTTCACATTTTGGGAGTTAGTTGTATCATGTAGTGGCTTCATCCTTCTATTGTATAGTTTGTTTATGGCTGGTGTCCGGCACACAGGACGTCTGCCTTTGGAGGATTGGGTCATGCTTTCATATGTGGTTTCATGATCCATGCATTCCTGAATGTGTCCATAGAATGCCTTTATACAGGTATCTGCAGTCTGGTCCATATTTTCAACAGGCCTGGGGCCTTTGAAGGTTTCCACATCATTTATGAGGGGTGTGAACATGCTTGACATGAGCTGTTGACTGACGTCCCGCCCTCCAGACTGAGCAAGGTGAGGGTCACATTTAGCTACCTGTCGGATGATAGAATGTGCCACATAACACAGGCACACAGGTCACTCCACAGCAAGTACAACTATGAGGCAGTCATTGTCCATGCTGGTGCAAACAACCTGAGACGTACCTCCCTGGACCACATGGAAAGAGACACAGAGGAGCTCATACAGCACCCTCTCAAACTCAGGACTCCCACACAGCCTTCATGCTCACACAGGAGCGTATAGATTTCTCTGCAAACACCATCATACTGGGTGACGTCAGCTACCCAAACATAGACTGTGAACATTACACAAGCCATAATAACCAAGCTCTAGGGTTCCCATAGATCAGACATTCTTTAGCTATGGAACAGGTAATCAACCTTCCCACAAGAGGGGCAGATATACTAGACCTGATCATCACAAACATGAGTACAAAATGCTCACCACTGGAAGTATATCCCTCATTGTTGCAATCGAACCATATACTAATCACACTGGAGTACTGGATCCCCCACATATGCAAACCTCGAACACATCGATGTGTGTTTGGGAAATGCCCCTATTAGCAACTGTGACAGTACAGTACAGGATGCAGATCCCCCTTTTGAAACACTGATGATGTCAGGACTCTATAACTATATTACCTGAATTAAAGTCCTCCAATGATTCATATAGCACGCTCTGCTAATGTGTCTTTCTCCAGTGTCATAACATAGTTAGGTAGGGGTTTGAATCCTGCAAAGGGAATGTATGTGTGTTAGTATGAGTGGGGTTTATGTGTGTGCATTATGCTGGGAGGGATAAGTGCCTTTTGCCAACTGGGGGAACACACTACAGGGTGCACATCCCTCCTCCTACACACAGATGATGTCAGCACCCTCTAAGTACAGCATTAGAAAAGATTTCTCCCACTAATGCAAATAGCACACTCTGCTAATGTGTTTGCTTCTACTGTCATAACACAGTTAGGTATGGGTTTGAATCTTGCAAATGGAAAGTATGTGTTTTACTGTGGGTGGGGTTAGTGTGTGTGCACAATGATGGGAGTGGGATGTGGCTTTTGCCAAATGGGGATATGCACTGCAGGGTGCACATTTCCCTTAACAAGCAGTGATGTTGACAGCACCCTATACAAACAAAACTACAAAAGAGAAGGTGGTGGTACCAATAACACATGTAAGGTAACACTTCTTCAAGTAATGTCCACAAAACGAAGTAGGATAAACGAACAATTCTTTTACTCTATACAAACAACATGACAACAGACAACTGCCAGTACTCAGTATAGTGTTACATGCTAATGTAACACGCACATGTACCAGAATATACCTAGATAGTGTTTTGAAGCCTGAATGTGGCAAGTGTGTGGATGTGGGATGTGTCTGTGTGTGCATTTCCGTATGGGAAACATGTTTGATGTGGCAATCAGGGTACCACCGTACCTGATGCACATTACACCTTTGAACTGATGAGGTTGCCTGCACCCTATGAGTACAGGTAGAGAGGAGGAAATCGGTAGCAAACAACATAGTGCACTTCTCAAATGTGTACCTGTCATGTATCGACAGCTACTCATGTAGGTAATAAATAATGGGAATGGCAGGTGAGCGTGTGCATGTGTGACAGAACAGATACATATAGCTGAATCTACATAACAGCACATGATGCGCATTCCCATAGTCAATGTTAGCATGTGATGGTGTGCAGCTGGTACACTTTGGTAAGTAGTATGGGTGCAGATAACAATTGAGGACATTCATAGGGTTACTGCAGCAGGACTGCTGGGATATACAGACAATCATAGTGGAACAGTGAACAGTTACCAACATGTTACTACTTATACACATCTATGTAGTCACCCTGTGCATCAGCAACGTGTTTACCTTTTCCTGCACCAATGTTGTAGTATGCAGGAGGTGGCACAGTGTCATCATATGCACAGGGTGTGGGTTAGGTATGCCCAAGCCAGCCACTGGTAACACCAATTGACATGTGTGTGTATGTGTGTTTGTGAGGGGCAGCAGTACAGGGTGGACCAGTGTTGGTGCAGTGTGTGTGTGTATGTGTTTGCCCTAGGTGTTAGATTTCTGCATGTGTGTAAGCACGCACACAGTCCCACATAATGGCTGCCATGTACAGGGTTTTGTGGACAGCCACAGACTGCACCTGTCAGGTCATCCAGATCAGTGTCTGTGGGCACGGACATTGTACCTGTGCCTGACAGGGGTGCTACGGGCCGTATCCGGTACTAACCCAGACTGGGTACTGTCATCGGAAGCAGGGGTGTGTTGACTGGACACAGTTCCCTGTTGGGACTGTCCAGAGCCACGTGCACGTGGTTTCCTGGGGCGTCCTGATGACAGCACAGACCCAGCATTGCTGGGAATGGTGCTGGCACTTGAGGTGCGTGAGTAGGCCTGTTGTCGTCCACGGCCACTGCCAGCTGGTGCTGGCATACGGCCACGTCGACGTCGCAAATGCACACCATCGCCCTGGCCCATGGACATCTGGTTGTGGAGCAGCTGTTGTATGTCCCCACAACGTCTGTCAACGACATCTGTGAAGTTACGGATAGCATTCGCAACATCACGCATGCCGTCTGTCATGGCTGTGCGACATGCTCTCAGCTCCCTCAGACCCTGTCTGGTGTACCTTTCCATATGTGCCTGTGCCTGCATAACAGTCCGAAACATAGTGAAGGTTGACATACCTACTTGGGCACGTCGGCCAGAGGCAGTACGGCCACAGATGCCCCCACGAGAACCCATGGGCGACTGTCTGCGTGGTACCATTGGAGGACCATGCTCATGGCTGCCTTGTGGGGATGCATGTACCACAGGTACCACATTACCCTGATCTATGCCCACTGCATACTGTCCATCACCTAGGGACAATGGTGACAAAGGATGTAACGGCAGGATGACTGTGCGCATTGACGGGGTTGACAGCTGTGTACTGTCAATTGGCTGACCAATGGCAGACCCAGACACACCTTCCTGCACCATTACAGACATTTCATCATCATCAGTACCTGGGGCACAAGATTCAGGTTCCCTGCTGCAGGTCACCAGAGCAGCACCAGAACCTACGGGAGGAAAACAGGGAACACAGATTACAGTCTCAACACATATTTGACAGAGATGCACTTCAATACTAATGCACACATTCAGAAATGGACACATGCACTCATGGACACAAACACACATGCACACATGGGCACAGGCACACTTGCACACATGCACACCCCACAGTAAACACACACATCAGTACTGTGTTACACTACTCTTAATATTGTTAAACTGGGTATTGCAGGTATTATTAAACACACACACCAGCATGTATACTACAGAGTTACACTACTCTTAATAGTATTATAAATTGTTTTTCAGATAATGTTAAACACACTCACCAGCATGTATGGCCTGCCTCGTTGCTAGATGGGAGGGACCTGGAAGTATGAAGAGAGTAATGTCAGTGGCCACAAGTATGCCATTTGTTTTGCACATGATACAGTACAGTAGTACACTAGTTCCCTTATACACATCAGCTGCTCATAATGTCTGTATCACACATGCACAATTACATATCATGATGACAGATACATACCACATGCACACCTTATGCGTGCATGAAGTAACAGTGTACAGAACAGTCATATGTACATACCAGGAGTTAACTCTAATCTCACCCTTACCTCTCTTCAAACAACAATTCATACTGTACTTCCAAAACTACTGGCTTTGTTCTTGTAGTACTCCAGGCTAACGTCCCTCTCCCCACCCTCTCTTTACCTTTAACCCCTCATTGTGCACAAAAACTAGCTTCTACCCTGTTTCTTTCCCCTTGATGTCCTTCTATGCTCTGACCTACTTCTCCCATCCCTCCCACCTCCTCTTGACTGTCTTCCTTCTTTTCCTCACTTCCCTTCTTGACTCCTGCCTCTTCCCTATTATTTTATCTTTCATACTCCTTCTACTTCTCTACCCTTCTGAGCTTTAACTATTATCTATATGGCTTTTGCCTTATTGCATAACCGTTATGTTTTAGGTAGAATTGCTTTGAAACCGACAGTACATTGTGTATGACTTTAAACTGTTTGAGTTCCTTAAATGTATGTTGATTTAATTCACAAGCTGGTGTATATTTCTATTATGTTGGATGTCTGTATTAACAACTTGTCTGTCTGCCTTTATTATGTTATGTGTGGAGCTTTTCTCCCCAGGCCTCTACTGAAAATGGACATATATCCAGCTAGACTATCTCGGTCAACAAATGTAAAAGTAATAACAATAAATAAATATGGCATCTTACCTGCACGCTCGGTGTCTTGCTGCTGTGTGGATCCAACCTCCATCATGATGCATGACTGTTGCTGTTGTTGTTCTGGGGCTGGATCCACAACACTTAGCAGTAGCCCCTCCTGTCTGGTGAGGGGGGGATGTGTGGCCACCCCCCCACCTGAGGCAACCTGTTGCCTGCAGATATCTGCAGCACGCTGGCAGACATTTCTAATCAAATCACTGCAGTGATGTCTTACCTGCTCATATGTTCTATCATGCATGCCAACATCATTTATCCTGCTAACAAGATTTTGCCACAGTGCAGACCTCTCCTGTTGATTCTGGGTGGTGCGTGAGTACAGGATGGCATAGTCACGCACCAGGTTCTGGTGGATCACTTCATCCTCTGCAGCAGAATATGTGGGGTTCCTTTTTGGAGCCATGTTCCCCTGGAAAGGCACACAAACAGGCTATCAGCATAGTATCTCAGCAATACATGGTACACATTCTATACAGGGAGTATTAAATTGTACTTATTACTGCTTGGTTGTAACTTCATTAAAGTGTAGCTATCATTCTAAGTCATTTGGACTAAGCACTTGGCCTTCAGACCAGTTGTTTTACATTAGGGAGGTTTGTGGCAAGCACTGTGGTGGCAGGACACATATCTTTCATCCTTTGAAGTTGGGAACTGCTGATTGAGAGCCCAGTGTCCAAGTGTATTAGTTCTGGTATAGGCAGTTGGCCTTCAGGCCAGTTATTTAACATTAACAAGGTCTGTGGTCTGCACTCTTGTGTGACAATAGGCTGTACTCTGCCATTCATAGCTGGGGACATCTGGTTTCAGGTTTATAGTGCCTGCATATTTGAGTTCTATCTTACTGACATTGGTACACCTTGTTTGCTGTAGCAAACACTACATCCAGGCCTCCTGAATCTAGCTTTGTTCATATGCTTGTTATTTGTTAGCTTGTTATTTCACTGGTACACTACTTCCACATAATACACAGCTTCTCAACACTTCTGTGACTCACTACTGATATCTGCATTGCTTACTGTACGTATTTCCATGTTACACATGACAGCAAGTGACTGCTTGTCATTGTTGCATTTACTTAATTGTGACACATTGCACTTAGGTTACCTGGCACTTGCTCACTGAAGCTATTATATCAGTCAGCAGTAGTAGGTAATATCAGTGCACCCTCACTCCCCACTGGACCTTGTTTTCAATTATTACGGAATTCACAATAGTATTCTAGCATGTCCAAAGGTCAGTTGTCAGTCTCCTCCCCAGTCCAGCTGGTGAATGTGGTAATCCAGAGACAATGTTAGAACAGCTGCATGTACACAGACTACCCCCTCCTCCTAACAACAAATTCAAACTCATGTGAGTGATGCAACCATATACCAAACTGGAGGCTAGGCTCTCTCTACTCAATACTGCCATAACCAGTCAGGTGGAGAAGGAAACCACACTCACTACACTTCCAGTCTCACATAGACCTACCACGACAGCAGAACTAACACATGATCACACATGAACATACTCGTAGGCTCGGACTACAGGTCTGCTTATGTAGCAGAGACCTCCTAAGCAGACACTCAAGCAACCACTACCACGGAAACAATCACGTGCAACACATATCACACAAAGCCAATGTGCTGAACACTCACAGCCATTAACAGTAAACAACACACCTCACACACCTGTACTAGGTGCCTCTATCATCAGGAACACTGACATCACATTCACCAGGCTTAATGAGGTGAGGGTCACAGTGTGCAGCCTGTCGGGCACTACGACCCGCCACATAACACAAACACTCAAGTAACTCCAAGGCAAGTACAAGTATGACTCAGTCAATGTCCATGCTGGTGTGAATGACCTGACACATACCTCCCTGGACTACATGACATGAGACAGTAAGGAGCTCTCTGAGCATGTAGCCCAAGACAGTATGACCCTGACCTTGAGTAGCATCTTACCCTCACCAAGAACGATGCCACAATATCAAGGCACGATGATCCCTTCCAACAATTGACTGACATACTGGTGTCATTCACAGGTGTGCCAATGCCTGTCATCTTGGGGTGGTATGCTTTGCTAGGGACAGCTTGCACCTGTCACCCCTGGCCTATTGGATTTTGGCGGAGGCTCTTGCTACACCCATAGTGCCTGTATTAGGCAAGGCTCATAAGGCAAACCCACATCCATTTGTATCACAAAGGATGAGGAAGTAAGAGTGATGCTACTCAACACCAGAAGTCTAGACCTCAGGATACATGCACTCAAAACCCTACTTAGCATTATGGACATCGATATCTGTGCAGTAATATAAACCTGTTTCAGGTTTCCTAGGAGCACACCAGCACTACCAAGTTATAGCTGTTACCATTCTTGTCGGCCCCAACACTTGAACAAAGGAGGGGGAATATCAATATTCAACGCAGATTCCCACACCTCCACATTGGTGGCAAAGTACCACATAGGTGTTAGGCCATTGAGTACAGAAGACGTAATTGGGGACCTGGGGAACAAACATGATAGCTGTCTGTCATTTGTCAACCACATGGCCAACGTGGATTGAAATACATGTTATATAGCCCAGCTAATCATGAAGGGATTCACATTTATGGCAGGGGAGGTCATTGTGTCTCTTTACTCATCCATCATCAGGCATATAATTGAGTACAATGCACCTTTTGGGATGTACCTAACCAGACACGTAGAGCAACTGATAAAGCCCAACAGTACCTCATCAGGAGGATCAAATGGCTCAAACAGATGCCATGTGCTGCCCAGTTAAAGGAATTCCAGCTGGACTCAGTGGCATACTGCCTGTTCAGAGGCAATCTGTGCCTGCCATATACAGCCATGTCCAACCCAGATGTAATGAACATGCTGCACCTCAGGAAATCAAAGTCCCATACAGCCACACGCTCAGGAGATCTGAAACTCAGCACTGACATAAATAGGACATGCTGGAGGGGCATATTCCTAACCCAGAAGCTCTCTTCACTCTGTAATGAACTCACAGTACAGGTTAGGCAGAGTCCCTCATTGACTCTCTTCCATAGGGATCTGGATGAGTGGATGGAGAACATAGTTGTACCCCAGGTATCACTTCTATGTCACTGTTAGACAGAGGCACGGTATACTAACCTTGGAAAAGGGCATAGCAGCATATAATTTAATTGGGTGGCGAGAGACAAACACATTCTACTAGGCTTATCAATGCCCTGGGCAAATAGCCTAGTATGAACCTATGCACCTATGTGTACTGCTATAGTACTTCTGCCATATGTTGCATGTGTGTGTGTTGTGGGGGATGCACAGGTAATGGCCAGATATTTCTGCACAGGCAACACGTCTGAACCACTCTGGGTGTTCATCTCTACATACTGTATGTGTGTTGCCATCCAACCCTGTGATGTGGACACACATTACTCAGCCTGGATATACATATCCCAACAACACCACAAGCACAGTACACTACATTGCTATGTATGCATGTAATTACACAGTTATTCACTAGTTAGGACTGTGATGCTATCCATGCAGCCCACTGGGCCAGTGGAAGCCACAACACACACTGCTGGCCCCTTTGCAAAAGCTTACCACAGACATCCCACATAGTGCATGTACTGTGCACACACATATCTAATCCAGACCATATGCACACCACTTATTTATCCTGTCCAGTAGACTACAGATACAGGCACATTGGCAGGAGGCTATTGCAGCACAGGGTAGATTCACATGAAGGCAAGGCATCTGTGGTCAGCAGTGTTAAGATGCTTCACATTCACCAAATGCACAGATATTGGCAACATTGTTGCAGACAGTTTAGGTGCAGGTACCCCTCCCCCCCATTCTCCTACACAAGTGGAATTAGTTATCCCAGATGACTGTAACCTCCCTATCCTCTCACATGTGCAGGTGAGGGCCACCCTCAACATTGCAAGACACATAGCATCACTGTTACAAAATGATATCCCTGGATGTGTGCTATGTTCACCCCTGGAGGACATAGCACCACATTACAGACTGATATTAATCCCTGGCCATACTACAGGATATGTACCTGAACAGTGCCATACATACACAGTGGTCCCACACCAATGAGGAGGAACCTCTACTGACCCTGGGAACTACTGCATCATATGCACAACTGGCCTTGTATTCTAAGCTATGGAAGTTTTAAGTATGGGCAACACGTACAGCAATATTACATATGTATATATTTCAGGACTATGTACACACAACCTATCTCATGGACATACCTATAGATTTTGAACTATGATACATTTGGAGGTGTCACAGTATACACAGGATTAACCTGCAACTTTGCATTACCTGTGTTTGTGGCAGCTGTTGCTGTGTCAGTGGTGCTGCTTGCTGCTTGCTGCTTGCTGTTTGCTGCTGCTGCTGCTGCTGGTTTTGCTGCTGGCTGTCTTTATATTTATTTTATTTCTCTCTCTGTCTCTCTCTCTCTTTCTCTGTAGGTTTTGTGCAATGAATGTATTGCATGAGTGGAGTGTGGGTACTTGATGCTTTTGTAGGTATCTGCATAGGTCCATGTGATGGCCTCTGCACCAATTGTAAGGCAGCATTTGCTAATTGCATGCAGCCAGGTGTGTACTGATTGCATGTCTCACTGTGATTTCAGGACATTGCTATAAAAGGGTATGTGAGATAGGCATTGCCCTTTCAGATTGTAAGGGCGTGGACCATGCTGGTATGCTGTTGACAGTGTTCTGTGAGTGTGAAGGTTAGTACATCTCCCATGCTTCATGCTGTGTTGTAGATTCAGGTTGCTGCATTTCTCTTGCCTGTTCCCTGTAGTGAGTGTGTATGCATACTGACACCTATGACTATATTCCATATGTATTGCTATATATATATATATATATATATATATATATATATATATATATGTACATATACATACTTTCATATATGTACTTAGCAGGGCTGTTTCTGTTAACACTACACTAGTATGGGAATCCAGTAATTGGGACAGTAAAAGTCTGCCTGACATGCTTTGGGTAGTAGACATACTATATTGCCTTTATCTTCATTCCTACTATTACATGTTCTACTTATTTAGCACTATATTCCTGTATGAGAGTCATGTCTTGCTGGTAGGTCATACAGACTAGTGTTACAATGGTCTTGTGGTAGGGCCTACTAGTATGCTTGTATTTTGCTTTCAAATTGAGTACAGGGTCTATCAATCAAAGTGCTGGATGCACCTTTCAGCAGTAAAGGGGTTAGTAGGTCTCACAGGAGTCAGGCTGTGTTGCAGATTCTAGCTGCTGCATTTATCTTCACTGTTTCCTGTAGTGAGTGTGTATGGATACTGACACCTACGACTATATTTCATATGTATTAATATATATTTATATGTATGTATGTGTACATATATATACCTTCATATATGTACATTACCTTACATTATTATGTACAAGCTAACAATTAGCAGGGCTGTTTCTGTTAACACTGAACTAGTGTGGGAATCCAGTAATTCGGCCATTAAAACTCTACCTGAAATGCTTTGGGTAGTACATCTCCTATATTGCCTTTATATTGATCCCTACTATTATTACATGTTATATTTATTTTAGCACTATGTTTTTGTATGGCAGTCATGGCTTACTGGTAGGTCATACAGACTAATGTTACCAAGGTCCTGGGTTTGAGACTGGCAGTGGAATTTATTTTTCTTTCCAAACTTTCAAAATGAGTACAATACCTGTCAATCAAAGTGCTGAAGCCACCTTTAAGCAGTTAAAAGGATTAGTAGGTCTCACAGGGGTCAGGCTGTGTTGCAGATTCTGGCTTCTGCATTTATCTTCACTGTTTCCTGTAGTGAGTGTGTATGGATACTGACACCTACAACTATATTTCATATGTCTTACTATATATTTATATATATGTATGTGTACATATACATACCTTCTTATGTGTACATTACCTTACATTATTATGTACAAGCTAACAATTAGCAGGGCTGTACATTACCTTACATTATTATGTACAAGCTAACAATTAGCAGGGCTGTCTCTGTTAACACTGAACTAGTGTGGGAATCCAGTAATTCGGCCATTAAAACTCTACCTGAAATGCTTTGGGTAGTACACCTCCTATATTGCCTTTATATTGATTCCTACTATTACATGTTATATTTATTTTAGCACTATGTTTTTGCATGGCAGTCATGGCTTAGTGGTAGGTCATACAGACTAATGTTACCAAGGTTCTGGGTTTGAGACTGGCTTTATTTTTCTTTCCAGGTTTTCAAAATGAGTACAGGACCTGTCAATCAAAGTGCCATAAAGGCACTTTTAAGCACTTAAAACCAGGTCTGCGCTCGTTTGCTGAGCTCACGAGCAAGCACTAGCGGTGAGCTCCGCGCACACAAACGCATACCCGCACTATTTTCTTTGAAAGAAAAGAAGAAGGGGTGACAGGAAAGTGGTGAAAAAGGGTCACAAAGAGGGTAAGACAGTAGGGAAACAAGCGTGGGATTTGCAGGAAGGATGTGGGTAAGGCCCATAGATGCCCATGTCTTTAGCAGCAACAGCTGTGTATTTCTATGCATTTTGGTGGGACATTTGAAACCTTCCACCTCTGAGAGAGGTGTCAGGACAACATTAATATTTGTTGTAAAGCCAATTGTAATTAACAGTTTCAATGTCCAGCGGACATGTGTGCGACATGGACAGCTATGTATGGGGCGTAATTTTTTTGTGGGTACAGAGTGCCCTTTTTTTTTTTCAGGTGAGAGTGGTATGTCAGGTGAAGGAAGTCGGTATAGCTTGGGAGGTAGGTTGGGTTGGTTAACAGACAAGACAGACAAGACGCATACAGGGGCGGTGTATGACACAAGTGGGGGGGTTACACAATTGACGGGGACGGAGGTGGGGATATCCAAGGCGCATGAGCCCACAGATGGCAACAGTGGAACTGATATCCCCACCCATAGGCAGTTGCCACTGTTCCTTCACAGCCCAGGACAGGGCTGTGCTGGGGGCTGTGCAGGCGGGACAACGGGCATGCCCGTAAGCTGTGCCACCCAAGCCTCGAGCTGGCGTAGGGGCCCAAGAACAGAGTCTTGGATCTCCCTTCGCACCACAGACTGGACACCTTGGAGGGTGAGTGGACGTACTCCTCCGGCCATGCTTGCAGATGGGGGCCGGGCCCCATCCCCTGCAGCGCTTCCACCTGAAGGTGGCACAGGGCCACCAGAGGAGGGTCCAGCCTGGGCACTAGTGCTAGGTGCAGTCGCCAGCTGAGGTGGGAGAGGTGGGTCTGCTGGGACCTGCCTTCCCAAGCGTTCTAGGTTTGTGGGTATGTTATGTTAGTTTGGGTTAGTGGCATATTATTCCATTCCAATTAGTTGTAACAGCATGCATTGGTATTCCCATTAAACAAACACCCAGATATTAACACCATTGAACAACGGGCATATCAATATCACATGCATTATTTGAACGGAAATACACAATCAAACAACATGCAGGGTTGATTAATGGCAACAGGCCATCAGGTTTGCAGGTATGAACAGGGCACATGCACAAACAGACATGCATATATTTGTGAACAGGACAAATGTCCATGGTTAATGAAATGTTCACATACCGATATTTAGTGAGTGTTTTAATTTGCAATTATAGGGTGGGGTGGAGAAAGAAAATGATGACACATTCATAAGTTATACATTGATATACATTTGTAATAGGTACACAATTAACTTGAGGCTGATGTTTCAAAATGATTTTTATTTGACTGTCATGCTAGACCTGTTACAGATACATCACTATCCTAGTTATTTTGAATTTGATCAGATACATCATCCTGCTACACTTTGATGACAGGACAGGGGACAACTATGGCTGTTTAGTTTGTCAGACAATCATTCATTCTATCTGCAAATTGTTTACTGTCATCACCATATACAGATTTTGGCTTAAACATTCAAGATTCAGACACACTGAAATCAGTTTGGGATGTTAATTTGTAATTCCCACATGCATTTAGTTCTGTGGAGGCACACTCAGGCTTATATATTCGGGGGTTATTACTACTTTATTTATTGATACATGACCCTTTCTGTCACTCTCACACATCCTGCAATTTCACAGTTCAGGTTGGTACTTCTAGGCTTTGTTCACATATTATACCTGTGGTGATTCAAACACTTTCCAGCAGCCTCACTTCTGTCATGATTCAGCATTTCAACAGGGGATATATCTCACATGTGATTACCTCGGATTCTGAAGCTGTACTCTTGAGACTACTGCAGGTTATACTATATTTAATTAATGGTGGGACATCTGTATTACAGCACTATTTATTTCTATCAATTATATTTCCAGTTACACTTGCATACTGCTGAACTTGTTGCAGCCATACCTGCAGACTTTCACTTCTTGCTTGTACATTATATTTCTTTTAATCAATACAGTGCAGTGTACTGATACGTGCTACACTATAATATTTATTTACAAGTACTATGTGGGGTTACTAACCTGCATGGTGGCGCAGCCGCACCAGCCTGTGGTCATGCGCCCTTCGGTTCGCAGAGCGGACACCTGCAGCTGTAATACAAAACAAGTAATATTGGAATACACATCTCCATGGTATCAGCTAGTTGAATTCCTTACATACATAAGTAAAATGTAACTTACTCAGTAGTGGGGCGTTGGGCGTATCCCGGGCCTCCTGGATCCATCGGGTCAACTGGTCTTGCTTACACCGCTTCAGGTCCACATGGTGGTGACGGACCTGCTCACCAGTGCGTGGTATGCCAGTAGCACTAGTAAGATCATGAGCCAACTGGTCCCATGCCTCCGCCCTGTACGCTCCCCATGAGACCTGGCCCTGCATGAGTTGGGCCTCATGATGGTGAACTAGGAGCCAGACCATGTATCTGGACTCCTCAACGCCCCACCGCTGTGCTCGAAAGCAATGTCCCTCCCCTACTCCACTCATTCTGCCTGCAGGTCTGTTCTACAATCGGTTCTGCTGTGTATTCCCGCCTATGGGGCTTATATATGCCGATTTTCCCGCACATTTCTATGATTGGCCATTTTGGAATTGTATCTACTTCACAGAAACTGCTTTATCATGCTCCATTCTGGATTATATCCTATATATATGCTATTTCTGCATTTCTAAGTACTGCTATCATGGTTTAGTGGTTTAGTACCTTGACTCTAGTGCATGGTATCCGGGGTTCGAATCTGACCTCTGATTTTTAATTTTCAAGACTGTCTAGAAATGAGTTGTTGAGGACCTGTCAATCAAACATGCCAAAAGCACTTTTAAGCACTTAGAACTAGGTCTGCGCTCATTTGCGCGGAGCTAACACATGCGCACTGGCAGTTAGCTTGTGGGAGCGGCGTGCAAACGGTGTGCGCTGGGATAAACCTTAATTGGCTGGTGACACACATGTTAAGCTGAGCACAGCTAGTTGCACACAGTTTGAGCCTGTTAAACCAGTGCTTAGCTATGGGCAAGCAATTTGCAGCTTTTTAAACACTACTCAGCTACAAGCACTCTGTCACACTGCAGCTTAGCTATCAGTACATTTCTAAATATTTTTATTATTGTGTTACTTCAAAATATATGCTCCATTTCATTCCATTTTGCAAAATGGTATACTTTTACATTTGTACAATACTGTCAGTGGCCTTTTTAGTGCTTATTTACAAAAAAAAAAAAAAAGGTCGTTGTGTGGGCTCGAACCCTGCCTGCCTACTCTTAAGCCGGCAACTCTACCGCAAAGCTATTTCTTCTTGGCTTACTTTGCATATTTAGTTCTCATATCCTTCTCCACTGCCTGCTAACTGCAATTGCGCTAGTAGCACACCCGTGCACACGAGCGCACACAGTAGCACACATTTACGGGTTTTAAAAAAAATAAAACAGTTTTTATTTTCATTTTATAGCATCTGTTCACTTTGTACACTGATAGTCTGTGGGGGAATGTGTTGTGTAGTGTGTTTATTTACATTTCCATGGCCTCTCTCGTGGCTGTTTACTTTCAGCCATTCTACACTTCTGGGGGCGTGTCCGCATGCAGGGCTTAGCCTACGGACACGCCCCCTACTCTCTTACACGGACCGTGTAAGAGTTACAGTGTGATTCAGCATGCCTCATGCACCTCATGCATATGCATGACATGCTGACATCACACCGTTTAACTGCAGCCTCCGTGTAAGAGTTATAACTCTTACATGGAGGCTTCCTGAATCTGGCCCACTATCTTGTTCAGTCTATTTTTAGTGTATATTATTCCACTGATCTTTCAGCATATCTGTTTCCTGAAGAAAAAAAATATCTGAACTAGGCTTTTTTGTATAGCACATGAAAGAGGAGTTTCCACTTACCAGAATGCTGAATGCTGTGAAGACAGCTTCATAAAAATAAATAAAACTTGAATAAAAATAAAAAATGGAAAAAAAAAAAGCTATACATGCCAGCATGCTGCGAGAACAACATATTTGTATAAAATAAATATAGAAGACCAACCAAGATGACAAAATAAAGCCCATAGAAGGTGCACTGGAAACTGAATTATTGATTTAATGAAAAAGAATAAATATTTACACCTCCTTTCATTATTAAACTTATGACATATTTTGGCTTTTTAAAAAACATGTAAACAAACAAAAAATATTTTTGAACCAGTCTTTCAGTCCTGTACACCTCCCAGTTCAGAAAACACATACAAACTCCACTCAAGCAACCTAACAAAAAAGGGGGAACAAAATAAATATCTAAAAATAAAAATAAAAGTACCTTCATTTTGAAGTGAAAAACTGATCTCATATTAAGTCAAAATTTATTGAGTTTGAAGTAAGTCAAGCCATGGGCAGGTACATATGTTAAAAGTTATTTATTTCTTCTGTTAATGAATATCATACTCTGTTCTGTAACTTGCTTAAAATGGGTATGTGCGATGACATTTTTGGAAGGCCATTGCTATGATATGTTTATACAGTTTTCTTTTACAAGTAAGCAATAATGCCTGACAGGGTGTGTGTTAATGTGTAATTAACGCCCACTCAGGGGTGTTATGAGACTCAACGCCGAAGGTAACACACACCTTGGAGGGCATTATTGCACTAAGACAATGGGCTCTCTGTAAAATTGTGAGTACTGTATTACTTTTATATATATATATATATATATATATATATATATATATATATTTTTTTTTTTTTTTTTGATGTAAAATAGATCTTTCACCTAATGTTTCAAACTTTCTATTGTATGTATTAATGGTGTTGGAGGAAGCATTTTAGATCAAAAAATATATAAAAAAATAGTACTTAAAAAAATAAATAAGTAAAACAACAATTTTACGGAGAGCTTATTCTCTATCCCTTTTTCTCTCATACACAGTCTCTTTCTGGTTTCACACACACAACATACACACATACACACGCTGCCTACTCTGGTTACATACTCGCATTCATTCATGCAAGCATAACTCTCACCTTCTTAGTACAAAAAATCTGTCCAAAGCCAAAAACAATGGGGGGACAAAGCCCCAAAAATAGGGTCACATTTTAAATATTGCTTTTATAAACTTAGAAAGTTGCAAGAAATAAAGGTCTTGTATTACAATGTATTTTCTTTAAGATATAAAGTCTGAAACTCAAATGCCTGTCATTATTTAGTGAATTCACTCCTCATTGATTTGCCACAAGACATCAGAAAACCACAACTTCTGTGAGGAACAGACAAAAAATATGGGGCAAAACTCGGGACATTCTGCAAAAATGTGAACAGTTGAGAGCTATGCAC
The DNA here is from genome assembly GCF_019279795.1 of Protopterus annectens. Taxonomy (NCBI): domain Eukaryota; kingdom Metazoa; phylum Chordata; order Ceratodontiformes; family Protopteridae; genus Protopterus; species Protopterus annectens. The sequence goes on along the minus strand of NC_056733.1, from coordinate 1,889,969,590 downwards.
ACAAGATCACTCTCTCTCTCTCTCTCTCTCTCTCTCTATCTCAATCTCACGCACACAGTCTTCTCATTCACATTCACTCTGCATTCACTCACACAAGATCACTCTCACTCTTTCTTGATCTCTCTCTCTCTCACATACACACCGCACATGCACAGTCTCCTCTGCTTTCATACATGCATTCACTCACACAAAATCGCTCTGACTCTTGATCTCTCTCACACACACACACACACACACACACACACACACACACACACACACACACACAGTCTCCTCTGTTTTCATACACACATTCACTCATACAAGATAACTTTCACTCTCTCTCAATCTCTTTCACAGACACACACACACACACACACACACACACACACACACACACACACACACACACCAGAGTCTTCTCTGCTTTCATACACACATTCACTCACACGCAAAGACAGAAACATATACACATATCACACACGTTTTTCTGTTTTTTTGCACTTGCTAAAAGCAGCGCTGCTCAGTGAGGGTAAAGTAATGGCGGTCGTTAGTTTTTTTTTTCTGTACAAGCTCCACGCAGCCTGATAGGCTGCCATGAAGTGATGGACTTGTTTTTCAGTGGGCATTACTTGTACGTTGATACCCTGCTGGAGAACGTTCATTCTCCAATCAGGTGCTGATGTACAGTTTCCCCATTCTGTAATCAAAACAATAATTTCTAATGTTGCCAAAGGCATTCTGTCAATAGAACTAGTAAATTTATGCTAATTAAACAAAGAAGAGGAAAAAGAGTCTTCAGATTTAAACAGAAGAACAAAATGTTCCATCACGGATGTGTTATATAAGCATTAATAAAAAAGAGGAAAAAAAAAATCACATTCCAAAAATTATACCATTTTATCATATGTAAGTGCTCTAGGAAATCATAAAACAAAATATGGACAATTGTTAATAATTTCCCCAAGAAAATGCTATTTAAACTGTCTGGCTGAAAAATGCAACTGTATACTAATTAAGTAATAGAACTACAACAAAACTATCAAATGTTTCATTAAATAAATAATAGTACTGAGGGTGCTGCTGTTTGTCTCCTGGATTTGACATGTAAACACTTCGCTTCCTTCATCTTCATCGTTTTCTAAACCACTTATCCTGGTGAATGTTTCAGTAGTAGTAAGCAGAGCCAGGCAGACCAGCTTATTCTGGGACTGCATCATATTGTCAAATACTTACTTCATCGATTCACTATTTATCAAACCCACTTTGTCGAAACCTCTCTTCATCAAACGTACGTTTAATCAAACTTTCTTATCGGGAAAAGCAATAGCTGGCCAACCTAGTACCCATCACTAAATCTTAAAAATTTAAAACTCACCCCACAACCCCCTTAACTAAATATACCAACTCCAAGATCACACTACAGTGGGGAAAAGGGCAAATTCCCAGTGATGGCCAGCTATTGTATTTCCCTATGAAAAACTTTGATGAAATGGCCATTTGATAAAGAGAGGTTTGGACAAAGTGGGTTTGATAAATAGCAATTTGATGAAGTAACTATTGGGTTTGATAAATAGCAATTTGATGAAGTAACTATTCTCAATATGATACAGATCCCCTTATTCTATCCCAACAACAATTTCCAGCTCATTTTGGGGGTCCCCAGGCATTCCAGGTAAATCTAAGAGGTATAATTCATTCAGGATATCCTGGCTCCACCTCTGGGTCTCTTAAAATGAAGGAGTAGTGTTTGCTATTGATTGTGTTCAGAGGTCTTCCTGGAATGTCAGGCTTCTCACTTGTACAGGATCTCATTTAATTTACATGTATAATTTTTTCACAAAATGCTTCTGTTTCCCATCTCTGTATATTTCTTAGTTTATAGTTTTCTGATAACTTTAAATTATGTGATTTATTCATTTAGTTGATTATACTGTTAGAGTTTTAAAATCTGTTATTAATTTAATTTTTTTTCTTTGTACAGTACTTCATAAATGTTAACTATGCATAAAGTCATCTTAGCTCGGTGGTTATCTTTATAGATTATTTTTGCAGTTAGGCTCATGAATACCCTTTTTCAATCCATGTGCACTGTTGATAAAACTGCACATCAACACCCCAAAAGAAAGAGAAGACCATAGCCTTCCGCTCAGTAAAGCGATAGCCCCATCTGCAAGAAAATGCATTGATATTTAAATCCCCACAGCAAACAAACTACTGAAAAAAATCTGATAATCCTCAGTCTTGCTTTGCAATGGTCAGAGGTGTTACATCCTCAACAGACAATGCAGAGTCATGACCTACACTTGGCAAGCACAGTCCCTTTCTCTGTGTCTGACATGAGTTTAAGACTAACCATGAGATACCTAAACTTGAAAGAAAGGGAAAATGTCTCTTAATGCATCCTTCAACATTTATAACATTTATCATATAAAACAGTGTACCCTTCCAAATTAAAGTGATTTGCCACAAAACTCTTTTCAGGCTTCCCCTTTTCTGCAAAATATATTTTTGTGCAGGGGCCATATCCTAAGGCATATCTACATAAAGGCTTTTTGACACTTTTTTTCTTTCTTGATGAAAAAACTAAGGACATCTGCACAGCACAATTTTAACTGAGATGTACTTGCTTATTTTATGTGGTGTTTAATTTTTACTTTCTATAATCATAAATCCAGTTCTGAGTAATGCCATGAAACCATTCCTACTGTAACCAAAGCAAAGCTTACTTCAGGTATTCCTGTACAAGGCACGACTAAGCCATCTGGTGCATGACATTTCTTAGAATCCTATAAAACAGCCATCTGGTGCAATTATTTCTTAGAATCCTCTGTATAAAAAAATCTCTAATATGCAACTATTATCATGCGAATCCAGCTTCTAACAATTACATCTACAGCACTGTAAAATGTATTACTTAGTAGAGGAAATTGTTCACTATTTTTTCAAGTTAAGATGCTAGAAATGAAAGAAAATAAAAAAGGTTAGATAAAAAAAGAAAACAAAAAAGCCAGATAATTCAAAGGTCCTTTTATAGCACGGAGAACTACATGTTACATTAGCATCTAAAATATTTGCATCATGACAGCTTGTTTTCCACCAATTTGTATTTTACAATCTTAAGAGTTGCATATTCTTCTGGGTAGTAATTTGCTGAATGCTGCTATATAATTACCTGAATTTCATAATCCAGTAAAATACAAATGAATAAAAAAAAATAAATATAGAAAATAAATAAAAATGCATAAAATAAAATCCATTTGCAAAATGGTAAAATGCAAGTGTATATAAGTTTTGAACTAAGCACTTCTAAACAGTACAAACTTCTTCCCTCTACTGACTTGTGGCTGCTTCTCCGATTGGTAACTAATTTGTGCCATGTTTCTGTTGCTGTCCTCCATTCATCCAGCATGAAGCTTATTTGGAGGCTGATATTGAATACTCTGTGTAGGGGGTCTGCCAAGTCATGTTTCAGGCTGACCAGCAAGCAGTTTGATGTTATATGGTTTCTGCAATATGGTTTGCAACAGACTTCAGGTTTGTGTTGTTGGCTTTTCAAACACTGTTTCAGAATATTAATAGCTTAGCTGTTTTTAAGTTGTGATTTAATGCTTTTAAGGTGCGTGCATACCACAGAGACAAGATGAACTGTTTATTTCTTTGTCAGCACTTCCAGTTATTTTGCCTTTCCAGCACTCTTTATAGATTGAGTGCTGTATTTGTATGCTAAGGATGCCATTATCAACAATTAAATAACAGAGACTCCATTTGCTCATTAAACATTAGTACATTAAACATCTGCATTACTTCTCCAAGAACACCACATTTATTTACATAGTTTCTTCTTCTTAAAGGTTATTAGTAGTTCAGTACAATTTGAGACTGTTTTTATTATATTGAATAAGTATTGAATTGATGTTTGAGCTTTTCTCCTAGGGCCTCCATTGAAAATGGGCACCTACCCAGTCAGTCTTTCCTGGTAATGAAATGTCAATAAATAAATGAATTTAGTCAGATATGTTTGAAATACATACAGAGCTTTAGTACATATAGCCAAAGCTTGAGTTTTATAATTTGCTAACATTATGACATAGTCATAAGAAATTAATTTTTTTAACATTTGCTACTGGGAAAGTCTGACTTGGAATGAGCCAATTTTCAGCAGAGCCACAGGGAGAAGCACTCCAGACACATGTCATTGTAATGTAGGAGGAAACCCACATGAACGCAGGTGGACTCGGCACAAAAGGCACTGCAGCCGAGAATCAAACCACAGACCCTCTTGGTAGGAGGTTATAATGCAAACCACTGCACCACTGCACTGTCCAAATGTTTGGGTTTTTATAACTATTCACATGATCTTAGACAAGTTAACACATCTTCCCATTTGTTCAGATTAACTTAATGCCTTTTCATGGCTAATCTGTCTGACTGAAAAGCATTATTAAACTCTTCTGGCAAGCATGCTGCAGTGTTTCTTTTTTTTTTTTTTTTTTTTTTTTGAGGAGAGATATTTAACAATGAAGTGGCACATTAACATTCGAACCTAATGGAAATGACACATTAAAATACTTTTAATCTATTCTATATCTGTCTCTCTGTCCTATCTAGTGGGAATCAAACATCAAGGTGGCTTTAATTTCTTTATGTCAGAGTTCATAATATCTTCTAAATGGATTTAGTAAACTAAAGCAGTAAGAGTACAGAGTAGCTCAGATTCATTATGATGGACACCCTCTGCCCATGAAGACAACAGCTCATTTTCATGTATGGCCTCAATGGCTCAGGGTTGGCTGGTGTGGGAGTAGCAGTCAATGGTCTTAGAGGTTGATATGTGGTTGCCATATAGCATAATACCTTCCCCCAATATCCACCATGGATTACTGAGAAGGTGCAGCAGAGCAGATATACTGCAGTTTCTGCAATTTGAGAACCAGGGGAATGTGTGTGTGTGTGGTGGGGGGGGGGGGCATGACATAAAATGCAATTAAATGTGGAATGACTATATAAGTGGATTGAGTGTGTTTTTTTGTAATGAGTTCATAGCAGTGGCACACCAAAATTATACATAACAAAAGGGGACATATTACATGCAGCAGTTAACCAGATAATATATATGGTCATAATACTGGCTGGTGTAAATCATTTTGGGGCTAACTTCAAAAGTTAACTTAGGACTCCACCTCAAAACTTGTAGCACTATGACTGCAAAGTTCCATGCCATGTGATGATGCCAGAGTTAAAATATCAAAGCACATTTTAGGAGACAGAGAAAGAGAGAAAGACATAAGTGGGTAATTTTATTTATTTATTTATTTTTTATTTTACATTTGTTGACCGGGCTAGTCCAACTGGATATATTTCCATTTTCAGTAGAGGCCCGGGGAGAAAAGCTCCAGCATAGCACAAAATGAAATATCCAATTGTATAACAAATAAAATAATAAGTATTTGAAATAAAGAAGAAGGTTATTAAAAAGTACAATACTAAAAAGGTGAGTATAAAGTCATATATCAGTCATGTAATCGTATGATACGTGAAGATACACTACAGTTCATTGTAGTTAACATAAATGCTTGTGGTTATATAAGTTTTACAATGACCAGATTTTAGCATACAGAGGGGTATGTAGAGTATGATTATTTTTCCATAGGCAGTAAGAAGATAAAAATAGGATAGGTAGTAGATTAATTTGGGTTAGTGCAGGGGCATAACCAGAGTGATTTTAGGTGACTTTTGAGTTTTTGCTTAAAGAGTGACAGTGAAGGTAGTAGTGTTAGGTCGGTAGGTAGAAGGTTCCAGTGTTTCCCAGCAGTATTGGAGAATAGGCTGTCACCTGACAAGTTATTGGACTTTCTTATGCTAGCACGTAGTTTGCTCGAAGAGCGTAGGGAATTTAGATTATTATAAGGGGTAATGAGGATAGCAAGTATTGGAGTATTATTTGGTTGGTAAAATATTTTATGAGCAATGGTGAGTTGGGAATAAGTTAGCACATAAGGGAGTTCAAGCCAGTCTAGCTGCTTTTGATTCAAACAGTGGTGTGTTCGAAATGCATTACCAGTGGCAAATCTGGCAATATTGTTATAGGAGTTAGACAGTTTGAGAAGATTATTTTTCTTTAGATTAGTATAAATAGGAGAAACATAAAGAAGAGTTGAGACTAAGTGAGAGTGGGCAATAGTGGTTCTAGCTATGGGAGTTAAGAAGGGTTTGATTCGATATAAGGAGCCCATTTTTCTGTTCACTGTTTGAATGGTGTTATTTATATGGTTATCGAAGTTGAGGTTGTTGTCAATTGTAACTCCTAATAGTTTGGTAGTAGGATCGGGAAAGATGAGGGTACCATTGTTAGATTTAATAGAGAAGTTTATGGGAGAGGATCTATTGGTAGGTGTGAAGAGTAGAAGCTTGGTTTTTTTGGCATTTAAAAGGAGACAGCGTTTCCGGAACCAGTCTTCTACTGAGTTGAATACTTTTTGAGTTAGAGAGTGTAGATCAGAAGTGGAGTTGGCAGAACATATAAGTGTGGAATCATCGGCATATTGAATACAGGTAGCTTCAGGGACTGCTACATGAAGGTCGTTGATGAATAGTGAAAAAAGAAGAGGTCCTAAAATGGAGCCCTGGGGGACTCCAAGGGTGACTGGCAGGTGGGATGAAAGTTTGTTTTCCCAGAGAACTGCCTGTTGCCTATTGTTAAGGTAAGACTTGAACCATTGTATAGCTGGGGTATCTACAGCAAGAAGTTCAAGAGTATTTATAAGCAGTGGATGATTAACCATATCAAAAGCCTTTGAAAGGTCGATGAAGAGAGCAGAAGAGAGGATGTTGTTATTACGATTCCTTTAAATGGAGTCAGTGAAAGAGAGTAGAGTGGTGGTAGTGCTATGAAATGGCCTAAAGCCATGCTGACACTTAGTCAGTATGTCATGTTTAGTTAGGTGGTCTAGTAGCTGGTGGTGAATACACTTTTCCATGACTTTAGCTAGAGGTGACAGCAGAGCTATTGGTCTATAATTAGAGTAATCGTAGGATTTACCACCTTTATGTAGGGGGATGATGTGGGAGATTTTCCAGATGTCTGGAATAATTCCTTCATTAATGGTTCTGTTAAGTAGGATGGATATGGGGAAGGCAATAACTTTGGCTGCTTTTTGTAAATATTCAGAAGGTAACTGGTCGGCTGAAAGAGTGCAAGGCTTAAGTTTTATTTATTTATTTTATTTTATTTTACATTTGTTAACCGGGCTAGTCCAACTGGATACATGTCCATTTTCAGTGGAGGCCCGAGGAGAAAAGCTCCACTATCTAATACTTAACAAGCTAAGAATATACAAGTTATACAATAAAACCATTTTCACAAACTTCATTAGAGGCTATCTAAGTGTCTGAGTACAGTGTGAGTCAATAGCATGAGTCTATAATAGATGCTTTACTAGGTTATGAAAGTTATTAATATAGACATAAGTAACAAAATCTATTATTTTATATAACTAATGAGCTATAGCCAGAAACCTTTTTTAAAGGAAGAGAGGAAAGGAAAATCAGGTGAGAGGAAGGGAGGGAAAGAAAGGAAGAGAGCAATGTTACCCAGGGTTGTTGCAAGAGCAAAGCCAGTGGTTAGTTAGGAAGAGTTTTAGATTGGTTTTAAATAGTGGAATAGAAGTCAGGGATGTAAGGTCTGGTGGTAGTAGATTCCATATTTTGCCAATTGAGTTAGAAAATATGGAGTCACCTGCTACATTATTTGCTCTAGAGGTTTTTACAAGAGTTTTGTTACAGGAACGTAGATTCCTCATGTTGTGGTAGGGCTTTATGAGGGTAGAGAGCATTGGTGTGTTTTCAGGGTGGTAGAGGACTTTGTGGGCAATAGTGAGTTGATAGTATTGGATGAGATGGGGTAGTTCCAGCCACCCTAGTTTTATGAGATTCAAGCAATGGTGAGTTCTGTAAGGAGAGGCAGTGGCAAATCTGGCGATATTGTTGTAGGATGTGGTTAGTTTATTGAGGTTGTACTTAGACAGATTAGTGTATATAGAAGAAGCATATAAAAGGGTTGATATTAAATGGGTTCTAGCTATAGTAGTTCTAGCCTCAGGGGTTAGGAAAGATTTGATTCTATAGAGTGAACCGAGTTTCCTGTTAGTTGTTTTTATAGTGGAGTTGATATGACAGTCAAATTTTAGTTGGTTGTCAATAGTAATACCCAGGAGTTTCGTGGTTTGGTCAGGAGTGATAAGAGTGCCATTGTTTGATGTAAGTGTGAAATCAATGGAGGGTGATAGGTGAGTGGGTGGAAAGAGCAGAAGTTTGGTTTTTTTGGGGGTTAAGTAGGAGACAGTGGTTAGAGAACCATTGCTCAATGGTGGTGAAGGTGTGCTGTGTTAGTGAGTGAAGTTCAGTCTGGGTTGAGGCAGAGCAAATGATGGTTGTGTCATCAGCATATTGAATACAAGTAGATAGAGGAGTGGCTAGATGTAGATCGTTAATAAAAATGGAAAACAGGAGAGGACCTAAGATGGAGCCCTGAGGAACTCCTATAGAGGTGGGAAGATTTGAGAGATGGTTGTCCCAGAGAACTGCCTGTTTTTCAAGATAGGATGAGAACCAGCTTAAGGCTTGATTGTCAAGAGAGGAAATGTAAGCGTTGTAGGAGAAGTTGATGATTAACCATGTCAAAGGCTTTAGACAGGTCTACAAAGAATGCAGAAGAAGTAGTGTTATTGTTGCGATTTATGTTGATAGAGTCGATGAAGGATAGTAGGGCGTGGTAGTACTGTGGTATGGGCGAAACCCATGTTGGCAGTTAGCTAGGAGATCGTTGCATAACAGATGATTAAGTAACTGTTTATGAATACATTTCTCCATAATTTTTGCAAGAGGAGATAGTAATGCTATGGTAGTTAGAATACTCTAAAGAGTCATGAAGAGAGGGATGATGTAGGAGATTTTCCAGACAGAAGGGATAGTACATTCTTTACAGTCCTATTAATTAGTAGAGAGATGGGGTAATGCCATTGCTTTGGCACCTAGTTGGAGGTATTCTGCAGGTAATTTATCTGCTGAAGGGTTGTTGGCTTAAGTTTTTGAAGTAAGGACAAAATGTAGGAGGTAGATATGGGTTGGAGGTGAAATGGAGGAGGGGTGGAGCTAGGCTTAGTGAGTTTGGAGATGTCAGGGCGTTGTTGATCAGCTAGCTTTAGAATGGCTGAAGTAAAGAAGGTGTTAAAGGCATTAGCTATTTCTGAGGGGGAGTTGGTATTGGAGCCTTGTGGAGTAGGTGTGGTTGGTTTACCTGGGGATAGAAGAGTATTAATGGCAGACCAAAATTTATTTGGTTGGTGGAGGGAAGATTGTTGTAATTGAGTGTAGAAATTTTTTTTATCATTTAGGATAGCTTGTTTCATATTTCTTTTTGTTTAAACGAGATGGTCAGTTATATTTTTAGTGGTTCGCCATGTGTTCCAGGCTTTGTTTCTTTTAAGAATTAGTTGCCTAGTTTTGTTAGAGAGCCATGGTGCTGTTATAGATTTTATACGTATGGAACGAAAGTGGGGCATGGTGTTCAAGGATGGTGAGAAAGGTATTATTGAAGTGGTTAACTGCTTCATCTATTGGGAGTGTTTTAAGAGATGACCAGTTGACTTGCATAAGTTCATTTTGAAACAGATTGGGGTCAAAATGCTTTTTACAGCGGGATGATCGAACTTGGGTTGGGATGGAAGGATTAGTTTTATGCCTGATGATATAAGTTAGGAGTGATCACTAAGGTCATCTGGGAGGGTGCCTGTTGTATATTTTTGCTGGGGACTGTTTGTTAAGATCCAATCAAGTACTACTTCTTTGTTACTATGCTTGTTTGCTCTTGTAGGGGTGTTTATGTGTTGAGTAAAGCCATGCAGGTTAATAAGAGTAGATGGATTAGTATGTTCACATGAGTTCCAGTCAATGTTCAAGTCTCCTAAAAGTATTGTTTCTTGGAGGAGATTTAGAGAAAGCCAGTTTAGCAGGTCTTCTAATATAGTGGATTTTTTCCCGGAGGTATATAGGTACAGATAATATTTATATTTTTGTGAGGATTAATTTTGAGTTTTGTAATAATTAATTCAGCATTTGTGCCAGCTAATAGGGTATGATTTATTAAGGTTAGGTGCAGGCCTGTTTTGTAGAGTATAGCTACTCCACCTCCTTTTTTGTTTAAGCGGTCCTGTCTGAGGATATTGTAGCCAGGGGGGAGAATTTCGTTGTCTTTATTATAGGTTTGAGCCATGTTTCAGTTAGACAGAGAATGTCGAACTGTTGGACTTCAAGTAAAGCATGTATTTGTGGTATTTTATTGCAGATGCTACGTATATTAAGTTGGGCAATTGAGAGTGATTTGGGAGGTTTTGTGGTTAGGGTTGGTTTTGTTTTAGCTAGAAGGCAGTTGTTTAGTACTGGAGATAGGTCAGGGCCTGGGTTGGGGTGTATATCTCCATGTATTAGTGAGCTAATTTGTAAAAGGTTATAGAATTGTGATGGTTTGTACTGGTAAATATCACGTTGGGTTTTAGTAAGATTTTATAGATGAAAGTGGTTGAGATAGGCTGAAATGTAAATGTAGGTAATGATCCAGCTACGGAAGATGGGATCCTTGTGTTATCAGTGGAAAGCTGGCAAGCTAGGGATTGTATAGTTTCTGTAAAGTAGGTATTGAAGTTGTTGGCTATTTAATTTGGGGTATTTTGATCAGCATCATGAGGGGCTGGTGTGCTAGAGTGACCAGGGTTGAGGAGCCTATTAATGTTAGTCCAAAACTTTTGAGGATTGTTCCGGTGTGTTTGTTGTAGCTTACAATAGTAGTTCTTTTTATCAGAGAGTATAGCTTTTTTAGTTATGTTTCTTAGCTGTCTAAAAGTTTGTTGTTCAGGGGAAGTTCTGTTAGTTCTCCATTTAGCCCAAGCTTTGTTTCTAAGTAGAATTTTTTGTCTAGTCTCTTTTGTAAGCCAGGGGGCTGGTTTGGATTTTATTCTAATAGATCGTTTAGGTGCATGCACATCTAGGATTGCAAGAAATTTAGAGTTAAAATATTTGACAGCCTCATCTAGTGGGAGTATTTTTAGAGGTTTCCAGTCACATGCATTGAGTTTGTTTTGGAATAGTACAGGGTTAAACTGTTTCTTTGTTCATGAAATCCTGTAGGTAGGGGTGTTAGAGATGCCATTCCTTTGTCTTATTATATAAGTTAGAGTATGATCGCTTAGATCATCTGGTAAGGTTCCTACATTATAAGTATGAGGTTGTTTATTTATAAGTATCCAGTCTAAGGTGCTCTCTTTTTTGCTTGGTTTGTTGATTCTGGTAGTTGAGTTGATAGTTTGAATAAAGCCATGGAGATTAATATGTGCGGGAGGGTTATTAGTGTTGAAGGTTTTCCAGTCTGTGTTAAAGTCACCTAGTATTATAGTTTCTTGTGGGTAAGTTAAGGACACCCAGCTAAGAATATCTTCTATTATAGTGTTGTTATTACCAGGGGGTAGGTAGATACAGATCACATAGAGGGATTTGTTAGGATTGATTTGAAGTTTGGAGATAAGGACTTCAGCCTTACTGTCCAAAGGTGGGCTATCATTTATAGAGATCTGTAGGCCACTTTTATAGAGGAGTACTACTCCCCTACCCTTACGTTTTATTCGGTCTTGTCTCAATATGTTATAGCCAGGGGGGATAATTTCATTATCCTTAGTTCCAGGTTTTAACCATGTTTCTGTTAGGCAGAAAATGTCGAAGGAGTGAATATGAAGGTGGGCAATTTTGTTATTGATACTGCGGATATTGAGATGTGCTATAAGTAGAGAGTTGGAGAATTTGGTTAAGGTTGGCAGGTTAGGGGAAGTCATGCAGTGAATATTTCCTATAGATGCATTGGTTTGGCCAGGATTAGGGTGTATGTCCCCATCCTTTAAGGTAGGGCTTTGTGGTTTAGATATTGGGTTGTGTGAGTAGTTAATTAGAAGTTTCCATTTTTTTATTAATAGGTTGTTATACTTAATGTGTGCATATCGATGGTATTGAGGTGATATATAGCAGGGAGTAGAGATTATGTTAATGTGTGTATGTGAGTGAGAAATATCAAGAGTGGTTGTTTGTTTTGGAGGGAGATTGTGGAGGGAGAGATTGGACTTTTCAAAATAGGTTAGGAGATAGGCTGAGGTCAGGACAGGTAAATATATGGTTAAGAGTATTAAGTAGGTTAGGATAACTTTTACAGTAGTATGCATATTGTAATATATAAGTATACTGATATATATATATATATATATATATATATATGTGTGTATATATATATATATATATATATATATATATATATATATATATATATATATATACACGTATACAAATACAAAGGAAGTTGAGAGAGATAAGATAATAAGGACTGGTAGGAATGGCAGAGACTTAGGTAGAGGGAGGAGTAGTGCTATTTGGGAAATAGTACTATAAGTAGAGATAGTAGAGAGGAGGGTGTGGCTAGGTGAAGAAAATTTTTTGGAGTGATTAATTGGTTAGAGGAGTGAGGGGGTGTGGTGTAGGAAGTATAAGATTAGGACCACTGGGGGTGTGTGGGAATTGGGGGTAGGGTAGGGGAGCGGAGTGAGCCCGCAGGGCGAATGGAGCAGGTTCAGACACAGACAGGTTTTAATGGCAGTAAAATGTTTAACAAGTCATAAGTTCTTCTGCAGATTACATACTACAAATGGAGGCCAGAAATTTTATAAACTGAACGCTTATTAGCAAACAATGTGTTGTGCCAAATGGCCATACAACTTTGTGTTTTTTCAGTAATTTGGTCATAAATATCCAACATGCATACCCCAGAGTTTTACCTCATAAACAAGAGCAGTACTGTCATAAAATTCCATCCAAAGGGGATTTTGCTGTAACTGGGTAAAATCATCTGTCTGTATACAATTATATTATAACAGAAGCACCTAATCTTAGAGGCCAAATGTGCCACATTGTGCAGAAAGCTCTGCATTTGGAATCGAAAATAAGCAGTGTTCCTCTGTTCCACATTGCAGAGCAGTGGCTCTTCTTTCCATTCACTGCTTGGCTATGAAGACACAAATACAGCTCATCAATACACTGAGAAAGGGTTCAAGTAGAAAATGGCTTCCAGAGGAAAGGTAACCAACTATGACTCCGATAGTTTTTGTGGCACTCTGATACTTTGAAAAATGGTACAACAGGGTGTTTTATTCTTGTGACACCCCTGCACTGGCCCAGTAATCAAGGAGCCTCAATCCTCACCACTGGCAACAGTGAGGGACATACAGAATGGGAGTATGACAAGTGCTCACACAGTAAAGTGCAATTTCCCTTAAGAGAACAGAGATCACAGTTAGTCTGGGGTTGGTTCTGCCTCTTTCTTCAGATCCCCACTAAGACTCCCTACTGGAACAGCTATAAGGTTAGGATCTCAGCTGAGCTGTTAAGCCAAAACCTCTAGCACCCCCTCTGTCCAACTAGTGCTTGATGGCCCTGCCCAAGTAGCTGACTCACACACACACACACACACACACACACACACACACACACACACACACACACACACACACACACACACACACACACTTTGAGATTTGAATTGCATACAAAACACAGACACTCCTGGGGAAGGCTACCACATGTTTACTAGCTATGTCCCCACTGCCCAGACTATAAGGTAGTTATCACTGCCACCAACCACCACTTATCAGTTACTCTAAGGCCCTTACAAAGGGTGCCCAATCTTACTGTGTAATGTTGTTATTATCCAAATGGTAAGTGTGACCAAGAGCAAGGCTACTGAGTGGACTATACAGTGTCACCAAATACATATGTAAGTACTCTAAGAGCTTAAATATCTCTAAACAAACCATCCACAATTAAAAGGTTTAAATATATTTAATAATAAATGATAAAAGAACAAGGCAATACTCAAAAACACAGTAACTACAGAGTTCAGAATCACAGGAAATATTTTAAAACAACATTGCAGGTCAGTCTCAAATAAATACAGAAAACATCTAAACTAACCATTACTATATTCTTATCTATATCTAAAAGATACTATGCCCTAAATAGCTTACTTACAGAGCAAGGCAAATGTATATGTTGGATGTTTCTAGGTCAAAGACAAGATACAAAATGCCCTGTCTCCCTCTCTGAGAGAGTTCTTAAATTAATATCACATATTACAGCTAGGTTACCCTGGATGACTTCACTTTTTCTCACCTGCCTTCAGTTCCCAGGCTAAACAGATACTTCAAAATTAACACCTCTATGTCAAAAATACATATCTCTTAGAAGTGTGCAGCTGCTAGGAAGTCACAGCGCAATAAAAACACATTTACACTTGAACCCTAGTAATTATTTCTGTTTCAAGAAAATAGGAAAACATCTAGCTTTAGACATTGCGTCTGCTTGCTGCACTGAAACTGAGATAACACAATCATAAAACACTTTTCTTTTCAACTTATTTTCTTGACGTTTTGCAAGTTAACTCTCTATCTTCCGGCTTCTACTATTAAAACATACATTTGCACAGGTAAATAGTTTATATACATCTCTGCACTTTTCCAGTATGGTACACTGTGTTTACATTCTTGAAGCTCAGTACATAATATACAGTTCTCTTTCATTTGTAGGATAAACATATGAATCATATTACTATTCACAAATGACATATGATTATTTACAAAATTCCAAATAGCTTGGCTGGCAGTGTCACATTTCTATATAAATTATATTAATATTTTCAAGTGACACATAATTATTTACAAAATTCCAGATAGTTGGGCTGGCAGTGTCACAATCCCCACCCCAGAAATCGCAAGCCAGTTTTTCAAGTGACCCTTGCGAAACACTGCTTGAGAGGGTTGAGCCAATCTGGGAATACCTTACCACATTTTCTGTCTTGAGAGCCCATCTTTGTTGGCATTGTTAACCCCACTGCGGTGCTGCACTGTCATATCATATGCTTGCAACTCCAAGCTCCACCTTAGTAACCTGGCATTTTGCTGGCTGGCTAGATGTAGCCATGTTAAGGGATTGTGATCTGTAAATACAGTGAATTTTCTTCCACACAGATAAGGCTTAAGTTTCTGCAGTGCTCGCACTATGGCTAGGCATTACATTTATACAGCTGCATGGCATTTATCCCTGGTTTGGAGCCTACAACTGAGATATATCACTGGGTGCTCTTCTCCCTCTGAGGAAACCTGGCTAAGTAAAGTCCCCACCCCATGGTTTGAAGCATCCACCTGCACAACAAATTCTTTGCTGTAATCTGGACTGGCTAACACAGGGGTGTCCTCTCAAAGCTCCTTTAAGCTTCTGGAATGCCTGCTCACATGCCTGGGTCCACACAACCTTATCTCACCTGGGGACAAACTTTTGGTAATACCCTGCTGTCCCTAAGAATGCCCTCACCTGGTAACAGGGGCAGGCCATGCCTGAATGGCATCCACCTTGGCAGGTTCTGACCTGATCTTACCACTCTCCACTCTATGTCTTAGGTAGGAGACCTTTGCCATACTCACCTGACATTTTCTGGGCATAATGGTCAACGCTCTGTAGCCTGCTCAGCACCTTCCTGACATGCTTAAAGTGCTTTTTCCAGAAATGGCTGTACATGGCAATATCATCTAGGTATGCAAGGGCAAAATCTCCTGCTCCTGTTAGGATGCAATCTAACAGCCTCTGGAAAGTTGCTGGGGCATGTTTTATCCCAAAGGGCATCTTTGTGGCCTCATACAAGCCAAAAGGAGTCACAAAGACTAACCTCTCTCTAGCACTGGGAGGCAAAGGCACCTGCCAGTAACCCTTGGTAAGATCAATGGTGGTAAGATACTTATCCCCACCCAACTATTCTAGGGCTTCATCTGTCCTAGGCATGGGGTAAACATCTGACACTGTGTGACTATTTAATTTCCTGTAGTCAACACAGAACCTGGTGCTGCCATCCTTCTTTGGTACAGCACCACTGGGGAGGCCCAGGGACTGCTGGACTCCAGAATTACCCCTTGTTCCAAAATGTCCTGTATCGCCTTCCTCAGAGTCTGTTTAACTCTCTCAGACATCCTATAAGTGGCCTTCTTAATAGGCCTTTGGTGTCCTGTATCCATATGGTGCTGCGCCAGGTGGGTATGCCCTTGTTTCCCAGTGAAAATTCCCCAAACTCCTGTAACACTGCTCGGATCTCTCAAACCTGGGTAGGTAATAGCTGCTGGGACATTGCTACCCCTTCCACTGAGGTGTCAGACAAAGCCTCACTGAGGAGATCAGTCACCAGATCCCCCTCAGACTCCTTCTGTAATCCATTGCAAATACTCAGTACAAGGGCCTCCCTATCATGGCAAGTATTCATCATGTTAACATGATACAATTTGTGCCCCTGCATCCTGCTTAGCAGCTCTACAATGTAGTTAACATCACTGAACTTCCTTACCACCTTGTAGGATCCCCCAGGCTGCCTGTAGCTTGTTGTGCCTGACAGGAATGAGAACCATTACCTGCTGCCTACAGCATATTCTCTAACTCAAGCATTCCTGTCATACCATACCATTTTCTGCTTTTGGGCTTCTGCCAGGTTCTCCTGGGCCATTCCCATGAGTTCCCTGAGCCTTAACCTGAGGTTTAGGACATATGCTACAATAGACTGCTTGTGAAATTCACACTCATCTCAAATCAAATCTAGAGGTGCACTCACCCTATGCCCATACAGCAACTCAAAGGGTAAAAAACCTGTGAATTCCTGGGGAACCTCTCTGTAAGCAAACAACAGATGGGACAAATATTTGTCCCAGCCCCTCTTAAACTGGTCTGCAAATGCCCGTAGAATTGACTTGAGTCCTCAACAAGACCATTAGTCAAGGTATGGTAGGGTGTGGTCTTTAGGTGCTTCACCCCACACTATTTCCACAGACAAGCCACCAGGTCTGACATGAAATTAGCACCTCTGTTAGTCAATATTTCTTTTGGGAAACCTACCCTGCTGAAAATCTCTAACAAAGTATTTGCCACCTTTTCTGCCTCAGTGGAGGACAGACCCACTGCCTCAGGGTATCTTGTAGCATAATCTACTGCCACTAGGATATACTCTTTCCCTGTGGAAAGTGGGGTACTTAGAGGCCCCACAATATCCATAAATACCCTCTGAAATGGCTCCTCAATCACAGGCAAAGGCATCAAATGAACTTTCACCTTGTCTCCTGCCTTGCCTACCTTTTGGTACTGCTCACAGATCCTGCAGTACCTTGCTATATCTCTGGAAATCCCAGGCCATTAAAAGTTCTGCATAATACGTCTCTTTGTACGTTTTATGCCCATATGACCTGCAAAGGGAATGTCACTGGCTATGGCTAGAAGTGCCAGATGGTAGGCTCTGGGCACTGCAAACTGCTGTATTCTCTCACCCTCTAGCCCTCAATCAGGGTTCCACTCTCTATACAGTAACTCTTTGTCTCAGTATACATATCCCCCCTTCTCTTGAGAATCAGGTGCCTCACTAGCTACCTCCCTCAGGCCTTGTAATGTAGGGTCTGAGAGCTAAGCCTGCCTCAACTGTCTCATTGTAACTTTTCCCATCTCCTCTTCCACAGGAAGTCTGGTATCCTCTGACAGCAGTGCCTCACTGTCAGCCTACGTACTACTACTCACCTCTGCCCTTGCAGTCACTCTTTCCAAGGGAACATCGGTACCCACAAGAAGCTGTAGCTCACCTTCAGTCTCACTGCTACAGGGTAGCTCCCTCCCTGAAGTAACCACCTCACCAGTCCTGGCTGCAAGTGTGCAGTCTGTCTGGGTCTCTCCTAGGCTACCAGACCCACATACTTTTCTCCAAGTCTGACTGCATGTAACTACATGAACACATGGTACTTCATTATAAAAATCATTCCCTATCAGGAATCCTCAAACATACTTACTTGCTGGCTTCCTTTTCCACTTTCCCAGTCAAGGTGAACCGTAGCCAAAGGTATTTGGAATGGGGTTCTTCCTAAACCTCTGACTGGAGTAGACTGCCCAAGCAAGTAATGCTCCTCTGTAACCATTGTAGGCTGTGTCTGTCTTAACCATTGTCTCTTTCCCATTCACTAAAATAGGATATAACCTCTTGTGGTAGTTTAGTACCCTTGTTGTCTCAAGACAACGTACTATTGGCATTTTGTCAGTCCCACTTACTGGCTCTCCCACCTTTTGTCCCCCACCTTGCCTCTGTGGACATCTATATGCTACATAGCCCCACTGGTTGTATTTAAAATATTTAACCCTTGGTACTGGACATGTACCTGGACTAGTGGCTTCCCCTGCTACTGGCAGACTCTGTTGGGGCAGTCTGGGCTGCCCACCTTGGGTTCCCTTAGACCCATGAGCAGTACTGGGTGTCTTTTTCCTATGAAGTGATGCCCTGCTTGCTAGGTATAGTTCTCCCTTCATCCACAACTCATATGCAGTAGTGTATTGTCTATCAGCTAACCAGATTCTTATGTCCTCAGGCAAAGTGCTAAGGGCTTGTTCCAACACCAAAAGGTCTGCCAGCCCTTCAAAAGTGGTGACCTGACATCCACTCACCCACCTATGAAAATAAGTGCTTAGTTCAGCAACATATTCACACACACTTCCATCTGCCTTGCATCTATGCTCACAAAACATTTTTCCTGTAACCTTCAGATGTTAACTTAAAGCATTCTAGCAAACACATTTTGACTGTATTATAATTTAAACACTCAGTATCAGACAGTTTAGAAATTGCAGTAACAGCTTTACCATGGAGTAAGGGGGAACTGCACCCAGAGCCCTTGGTCAACGTTATACTGTTTACATACCCTCTCAAACATATGAAAGAAACTATCAAAATTCTCCCCTCTGTAAATTGTAGAAGACATTTACTGACCTTGTTGGCTCTGGGGTTCGGTTACTCCCTTCCCCATTACCTCCATGACTCTGGCAAAGTGTCAGCATCTCCTTTTCATGTTGCCTCTGCCTCTCATTCTCCTCAGCCTCCAGATGTGTCAGTCTCTCTGCTGCTTCTATTTCGAAATGCCTGGCCTCCAACTCAAGTCTCTTTAACTGCAGGCAGATTTTTATGTTCTCTGTGGAAAGGTTGAGCTGTCCATTTTCTAAGAGTTGTACATCTCCACAGCCAGTCTGATTGTCCTCCTGATTGCTATTCTGTGCTGCCACTGTGACTATTGCTGCAAGCATGTCTGTTTTAGTCAGGTTGGCATGCACGAGTCCTTTAACCTGGCACATCTCAGCCAACTAGCTCCTTGTCAGCTTGCCATACTCCTCTGCTGACATGCTAGCATGCTCTCCCTGACTAACTAAGCTAAAAAAATAAATAAAACAATTGTAATATGAACTCTGAATGTTGATTGCATGGCTGATTGAGAGTACAAACACCTTCAGTGACCACTGTACGAGGCTACAGGAAATTAATATCCACACTACTACAAGCCAATTAATATGTGATGTGGCTAACTTACCACTATCAACCAGTTAATATGTGATGTGTATATCCCACCACTGCCAAGCAATTAATAAGTGATGCCCCTGCCCTAGCCCAGTAATTAGGGAGCCTCAATCCTCACCACTGGCACCAGTGAGGGACATACACAATGTGAGGATGATAAGTACACAGTAAAGTATAATTTCCCTTAAGAGCATACAAACATCACAGTCAGTCTGGGGCTGGTTTCTGCCTCTTTCTCCAGATCCCCATTAAGACTCCTCACTGACACAGACATAGGATTAAGATCTCAGCCAGGTGGTCAAGCTAAAACCTCTAGCACCCTCTCTGTTCAACCAGTGCTTTGTGTCCCTGCCCAAGTAGCTAACACACACACACACACACACACACACACACACACACACACACACACACACACACACACACACACACACACACACACACACACACACACTCTCACACACTCACACTTTGAGATTTGATTCATATACAAACACACAAGACACTCCTGAGGAAGGCTGGCACAGTTTTACTAGCTATGCCCCTTTCTGCAGAGACTATAAGGTAGTTATCACTGTCACCAAAAATTACCTATCAGCCAGTCTAAGGCCCTTACAAAGGGTGCCTAATCCTACTGTGTAATGTTACTACTATCCAAATGGTAAGCGTGACCAAAAGCAAGGTTATTGGAGTGGCCTATACAGTGTCACCAAATACATATGCAAGTACTCTAAGAGCTTAAATATTGCTAAGCAAACTAGCCATAATTAAAAGGTTTAAATATATTTAATAATAAATAATAAAAGAACCAGACAATACTCAAACAACACAGTAACTGCAGAGTTCAGAATCACAGGAAACATTTTAAAACAACATTGCAGGACAGTCACAACTAAATACAGAAAACATCTAAACTAATCTTTAATATATTCCTATCTATACCTAAAAGATACTATGCCCAAAATAATTTACTTACAGAGTAAGGCAAAAGCAGATGATGGATGTTTTTAGGTCCAAGACAAGATACAAAATGCCCTGTCTTTGTCTCTGAGATAGTTCTTAAATTAATATCGCATATTACTGCTGAGTTAGCCTGGATAACATCACTCTTTGTCATCTGCCTTTAGTTCCCAGGCTAAACAAATACTTAGAATTTAATACCTCTGTGTCAAAAATACACATCTCTCAGAAGTGTGCAGTTGCTAGTAAGTCATAGAGCAATAAAAACACTTTTACATTTGAAACCTATAATTATTTCTTTTTCAAGACAATAAGAAAACCTCTAACTCTAGTCATTGTGTCTGCTTGCTATGTTGAAATTGAGATAACACAATCGTAAAATACTTTACTTTTTAACTTATTTTCTTGAAGTTTTGCAAGTTAACTCTGCATGTTCCAGCTTCTACTATTAAAACGTACATTTGCGCAGGTATATAGTTTATATACATATCTGTTCTTTTCCAGAAGGGTATACTGTGGTTACGTTCTTGAAGCTCAGTACATAACATACAGTTCTCTTACATTTGTAGGACAAGCATATGAATCATATTACTATCACAAATGACATATGATTATTTACACAATTCCAGATAGCTGGGCTGGCAGTGTCACATTTCTATACAAATCATATTAATATTTTCAAGTGACATATAATTATTTACAATATTCCAGATAGTTCATCTGGCAGTGTCACAGCTTTGTGTTGTTTTTGAAAAGTGAAGGAGGGCAGCAACACTTTACCATGCATTTAGCGTTTGGAGGCAGTATTGCAGAGGGTGGCTTTAATTAAGAGGTCGGTCTGATTTGTTTGGTACTTGCTTGCTGCAATTTGTGTGCGCTGGATATAGTGGTATGAATGGCCAGAAGCTGCCACTTAGTATAGGAGCATACATCTCATCTGGCCAGATTTTTGCAGAATGTCCAGATTTTTGCCTCATAATTTTAGTGTGTTCCTCATACAATATGCGTTTTTCTGGTAAATCACTGACAACTGAAGTCACTAAATAATGACACACATTTGAATTTCAGACTTCACATCCTTCAGAAAATACATGCAAACACAAACCATGTTATTCTAGCAATTTTTTAATTTTATAAGAGCTATATTTAAAATATATCCCTATTTTTGAGCCTTTGTCCCCCATCATTTTAGGCTATGTCCAGATCTCTTGCACTAAGAGGCTGAGAGATATGATTAGGAGCCAGGACAGTCATCTTTGCATCACTTACTGTGGACTGTTTAGTCTTTTTTTTTTTTTTTTTTTTTTTTGTACCCTGAGTTGCTGGAGTTGGTTGGATTTTCTGCAAGTGATAAAAGCTGGCTAGCTATTGAACCTGATGATTTAGTAAATTAGTTACTAGGAATATTAACATTCAGGAGAGGGCCTTCTGAAATTTGAAGGCATATCCATTCTAAGCTGTCCCTGATTTGGCCTCATATTTTGTACTGTCCCTCCAAAAAGTTTTAATTTTCTAGTAAATCACTGAGAATCAGTTAATGTAAGACAATTTTCCTCAGAAAATCCATGTTGATCTAAAATGTGTTGCTATATTAGCTTTTTGAGTGACTTATAATATGCAATGAATTGTCCCTGACTTTGGGACAATTGACCCCCATAACAGGTTATGCCGTCCTTGATTCTTGATCAAAGAAGTTGAAAGTTGCAATTTGCACAAGCTGTTCTGGGGTATTATTGGAGGGGGCAGATGTGGTTTTGAAATATATAGGTATGTCTCTGATCTTTCCTTGATTTTTACCTCATATTTTTCCTTGTCCCTTGCAAAAGTTTTATCTCCTACATCACTAAGAATGAATGTCAGTGTAAGACATTGGTGTTATAATTATTTAATTGACTTTCTAAGTGAATTAAAACAAAGTATAAAAAAATGCTGTGCCTTGATTTGCACCACTATCCCCCATTATGTCTGACTTTGATAGATTCTTCAATAAAAAAGTTAGGAGATATGAGACAGTATTGTCTAAAGGTTTTGTTCTGATTTATTAATAGGGCTGCAGCATGGGGGGGGGGGGGTCTGAGATGTGAATGGATACTTTAAAGTGTCCTAGATTTTGCCTCATATTTTGCCCTGTCTCTTGTAAAAGTTTTGATTTTTATGATACATAACTTAAGATTAGTCAATTTCAGACATTAGCATGTCATGTTTTATGTTCACAAAATGCATGCTGATGCAAAACATGAGACATTAGAGCATCATACTTTTTC
Organism: Protopterus annectens; assembly: GCF_019279795.1. Taxonomy (NCBI): domain Eukaryota; kingdom Metazoa; phylum Chordata; order Ceratodontiformes; family Protopteridae; genus Protopterus; species Protopterus annectens. Next base: position 1,889,946,892 of record NC_056733.1, on the reverse strand, counting down.
TTCAGAAATATCACACTAATGCAAACTGTGTAGTTCTATTAATTAAAATTACTAGGTCAAAAGATGAATAGTGTGATGACTGTAATAAATAAAGGTGGACCACTTTTTACCACAGAATAAAACCTGGGCTATTTTCTTTATTTCAGTAAATTAACTTTGTAAGTAAATTAGAATAATGTGTCTTTATCATAGAATAAGTTAACACAAATGTACAGCATGCAGTCTTGATTCATACATACTTTACAATAAAATGCTTTTGGTTGAAAGACTTCTTCAGCCATGTATCCTGGAAATGGTACGTTTCCGTGCATTGCAAAAATAGGGTATTCCACATTTTGGCACATATTGCTATGGTCTGTGTCCCACATTGCATCCTAAAGGATTGAAACCTATGCCCATAATGTAAATCCCGATAGACACTGAGTTCGAGAATACAAGCTCAGAGCATTTAAATAATGGCCAGGTTACTGCAATTTGTGAAAAATATTTCTGTAATAGAAGGAACCAGCAGAAGTGCTTACATAAGTCTGTTATCACATCCAAAAAAGTGGAGGCATGTTTCTGGTACAGAGAAAACAGGTTTGAAGCTGCAGGATGGTGGCAGGTTGAAGGATACTAGGTCAAAAGATGAATAGTGTGATGACTGTAATAAATAAAGGTGGAATACTTTTTACCACAGAATAAAACCCGGGCTATTTTCTTTATTTCAGTGATTTTAATCGTGCTATAATGGGAGTTCATGAGTGTCACCTGAAGAATCATTGAAAAATTAGGGTCCTGACACCATGCGCAATCATTCAACAAGGCAGTCTGACAACTACTTTCACTGTGATGTAAGCATAGAAATGGTGTTCTTCCCAGCTTCATAGCATAAGACAGTGTAGCTTCACTACTACCCAGGTGTCTTGAGTTTGATTAGCAGTTCAGATGCTGGAGAAGCCAGAAAGTAAGCTGTGAAAAGCAGCAGCAACCATCATCTAACCTATTCCAAGAGGAAGGGTAGAGTATCCAACTGCAGTAAAGCACTCCTACAGTGATAAGGGTAGTGCAGCAATCGCAATGAATTTGGCACCTTAGAAGGAAAACTAATTGACGTTATGTGTACTGATGTATCTCATGTCAAGAAGCCCCACCCAATTAGGGCATAACAAAAATGTTTGGTAAACTAGGATAGGGTATGTGATGCTGCCAGATTGGGTCTTCTGAGTGTTTCCCCTTCCTACCTGACAGTGGTCATGGTGGTCCTAGCTGTTGGAAGTAGAATGGGAACACTTGCATTCCGAGCAACTGTAGAAACACCAAAAAGCAGATTGTCAGCTGGCAAGGTTCAGAGTTCGCAAAGGTAAAAAAAAAAAAAATAGAACAAGGTTTCAGTGTCACTGGCAAGCAAGCAGTCTTAAATTTGCATTAAAATATATTATATATAAAGAAAGTCAATGCATATGTAAATAAATCACCTGTTCTCTCTGCTGCTCACATGTTAGCAGTTTCCTTTCAAAAGAAACTAAAGAGCATGAAAAATACAACTATATGCTGTACTGCCATCTTTAGTAATAACCTGGCATTGCAAACCTAAATTAAGCTCAAATATGAAACCAAGCATTAAAACCCATGACTGATCATTTCAGTTCTTGACCCATCCCTTTGAAATTCCATAACCCTTGTAGTCAAAATAACCTGCAATACCTTTACATTTATACATGATGAAGACGGATTGTTAAGAAACAATTATTTAATAAGGTTAATTCCTCTTCTGTCTACGCTTCCCCTCTCTCCCTTTGCCCTCAGAGACATTTACATTGGTGTTTGCTATTGATCAAGTCCTAGGTTGGTAACTTATTCAGTAAAGCTGTTTTTCAACTACCATTATATAAATGATGCTCCTGACTATTCACTGGCCTTTTTGTGCACTGAGTCATTACTGGGTATGACTATTAAGTGTTAGGTGGCCAGATCCCTTATTTTGGTAAAAAAGAGTAAATTAATGGATTAACTGATTAAATTCATAGAGCCCATCCCTAATGATGTATAACTATACAGTTAATAAATGACAGCAGCTAATCTAACAGAAAAGTTGGGTTAGAAAATTGACAAAGTGATATTACAAAAAGTGAATTCATGTGCAAAGATGGCAGTAATTTTTATTCGTTAAGCCACATAATATACTGCCATAGCATATGCATTGCTTGTGTCTGATGGTTCTCAAAACATCTTCACTCATTTGTAATTATGAACTTTTTATATTTCATCATGTTGAATGTATAATAAAATGGCACACATAATATTAGATTTATTTTCTTTTATTAAAATTATGTTAAGACATGTTAAGGTTGACCACATGGTAGGATAACTCTTAAACTGAAAATAAAACACTGAAATATTTTTCCCTATTTCAAAACATGAATGTATGGTCTTCCAGCTATAGGGCCAGCATAACAATGCTACCTGTTTGCATATTTATTTATGTATCTATTTATCAATTTATTTATTGCTTGTGTGTGTGTGTGTGTGTGTGTGTGTGTGTGTGTGTGTGTGTGTGTGTGTGTGTGTGTGTGTGTGTGTGTGTGTGTGTGTGTGTGAGAGGGACGTTGAGAGAAGAGGGTCTCCTCTTTAGACCTTTCATGTTTCATGTGTATGTGTGTGGGGATCTGTTTTTCTTTATATATATATATATTTATATATATATCCATATTTGTTGGAACATGGGCTAAATTCTTGGCTAGGCTAGTAAGGGCCTCATGGTCAATAGCCTTGTAACTTCCTATGATCCTATATATATATATATATATATATATACATATATAAATGTTCAACTAGCTATATACATATGTCTGTGTTACATTCAAGTGATCTATCACTTTATCTAATCACAAGTGATCTAAAAATGATCTAAGCACAGTTGATCTAATGATATTCTCCAGTATATTTTACCGGTTATAACACTGATAATATTGAAGTTTATGATTTAAGATCACTGGTATTAGTTTTCTTAAAGATGTAGAAGTAATATTGCAGTTTGCTTTATCACTGCATGCTGGACTGTGTCAGCTGGGGATGCACTTCCAGTGTTTTTTCCTTTCTTTCACTGTAGTGTGACCAAGGAGGTGTTATGTGTAATTTAGGCTAGAAAAACTTTTTTCTTAATGTTCTTTTGAGTTATGCTGTGTTAGATAAAGTGTGTTTAAATCGTTGTGTTAAGATATGCTGATTTTAGATCAAATGACATGCACTCACACACACACACACACACACACACACACACACACACACACACACATATATATATATATATATACATACATATATACATGTGCATATACAGATAGATAAAAATATAGATATACAAAGATGGGTATGTGTGCATGCATACATACACGTACATTATATATAAATAATATATATATATATATATATATATATATATATATATATATATATATATATATATGCATACACACAGATAAACATAATCTGGAATTATTTATCTGAAGGTTGAAACACAGATATGTTAAAAACCTATAAGAAGATCATATTTCTTTATTTTCATCATATAGATTCACAGTTTGGCTTGTGTATGTTATTAATTATCCTGTATTATAGTGCTGCAATGCCACTCTAAGGATTCCATAGGAAATTAAATATGTCAGTTCTGCAGATCTCCTAAATTTAAAATATTTCAAGATGAATGTGTACCCTTTGACGCTAAGTAAATTACATCAATAGCTTTGGAATGAATTGTGCTGTCGCCCTGCTTAAAGATTTTTAACACCCTTCTTGGCAAGAGGCAACTATATGAAAGCTAACCTTGAATTCCCTTAACACTATTAAACCTAGTCAAAATGTTTAAAGCAGTATGCTGTACAGCCAAAGAATGTTTCAATGACAACCTGCTTCTGGCACATTACCGTTAACTACTACATCACATAATTATTGCCAAGACAAACACAACACCATACCCCAAAAAACAGACTCAAACATGAATGTGCAATGTAGGAAAATCCTTTTATCCATAGTTAAGCTTTTAAATATATGTTATCAGTAATTATTTTGGAATGCAGAGTACAGCAAAGAAAACGATACGTGAATGGTGTGTTTATGAGTGTCAGAAGCACTGCAGTTTGATAATGGATAATGAGATTCACTGTCACTAGAAGAAGCAATATGCTGTTCAAAGAATTCCAGCAACACTTGCTCTCATACCTTGGTTTAGGAGATATTGAATAACAATATGCATGCATCGTGTGGCTGAAGTAATATTATACTATTACAAATGATCACATGATGTTGACATTCTCTGAGAGTTACTGGAACAGTGTACTAATTTCACAGAAAACAAGAGTAAGTCAGCACAAGGAAACTTTCCTAGGCTCCATCCATGGCAAATGACCTTCCTCTATGCAGTCATTTGTCTGTGCACATTTTGTGATGTAGAGCTATACACTTGAATGGCCTTGGTCTCATCTAGGAGACAATTTGCAGGGTTGTTGAGTGTGAAGACATGTCATTGCAATACATTTTGTCAGAAATAGGAGAAAAATTCTGAAGGTACAAAGATATTTTTTTCTTTTTATATCATTTTTTGCCCCATGTCTGCCAACCAGTAAAACTTTCCCTGATCAGACATATACTGTCTGTGAGGGGGCAGTCATCCAGTCAGCCATGAACATGTTTTGTGCTGTCATCAGCATCTCAGCAATGAGAGATTTTTCTATTGTCTGGTCTAAACACATCCCACGAGATGAGTAAGTACTTGCATTAATGCAAGAGCCACCTATACCCCCTTTGTCTGCTTATGTGTGCTGCTCCACATGCGCTAACAGGGGCAACCACAGCAGACTTGGGCATCCTTGCCCATATCTTCCTGACATCAGCTCCCTGTATGATGGTCCTGCATTCTGCAGCCAAGTCCATGTAATCAGAGTAGTGCCACAAACTGGGCAAGAACCATTATACCACTCCCCCTGGATGGTCACACCCTAGCCTCTCTGCTTGCCTTTTCAGGCACCCAAGTCATTTGTTGAACTGAAATCACCTGGGTTTAGTGAGGACTTTATCTCTCTAAGCCACTGGCACAAGCTAAAAAGACAAGGTATGAAACAAAATACTGGTACAATCAATGCGAGCCATCTTGGGCAGTAATGCATTAACAGTTCTAATGTGCATACAGGCAAACAACTTCATAGACTTCAGAGTGAAAAAAAGAGGTAGATGCTTAGGAAACCTGAACTTTCAGATGGGATCTGAGATCTTTGTGATGATTGTTAGAAAAGTGTGTATTTGAATATATGAGAAATGCTAGTTTAAAAGCAAAGTAGTATATAATGCATTTTATTCTATTAATCGTATAACAGAAAGGATTAATTCATATGTAAATGTAAGTAGTTTTGAAACTGCAGTGTGGCTTGAAGCAAGCTGACCTTCGACCCTGGCAGATGCTAGCTTAGCAAGTTTTAATGTTTATGCTTTTCACAAGTGATTATCTGCTGGGTTAGGAAATTAAATGTGTGAAATAATGAAATCTTCTGCTCTTTCCTGCTGGGATGATTTGGCTTTGTATATGTGTTACTAAGATAGCATGCAGCTGGTGGGAAAGTGTTACAGTGGACAAAGATGTGTATTAAAAGATTGAATCCACCATTGTATTCGAACTGATGTGAAACCTTGAAGAAGTAACTTTATAGAAAGACATTATGTCTGACCAGGTGGATAGCAAGGCCGTATTGTTACCAGAGGAAAACTTTTTTAAAATATACAGCATCAGCAGTTTTATGAATAGAGGACTGTAAGCTAAAGTGATGTAGATGCCCTGTGACATACCATGTCAGTAAGGTGGGCACAGCTTGAATGTTAAGACTATATAAAATTGTGTACTTCCTGTTTCATGTTAGACAAAATTCTGTACTTGTACGTTTTTTGCCTCCTGGTGTACACTAGTAAACTTTTGAACCTGAACCTCCTGTGTATTGAATTCTTGATTTTATTTAACAGTTTGGTCCTTCTTAGCCGGAATTCCCTCGGACAGCTGCAGATCAGAGTCTACCGGTGGTCGAATACTGTGCAGGAGAAGTTACCGAAATGGTTCTTCTTGGGTGAAAAGACCTCTGGCTGAATTGTCATTTAAAGAGGCTGGTCACTTTCTGATCTGTGGCCGAAGAGCGGATCTTGGACGGCTCAATACCGGAGGCTCAGGTAGGAAGATTTGCCTTGTTTCTGTTTTAGATCAGGGTCTAGGTTACAGTATATTGTTGTCAAGATTTGTTATGCAGATCAGGGACAAAAGGAAGTACTGTATATTTGGTCATAGATCAGGGTAACAGAATAAGGTAGGCAGTTATTCTAGATAAACTGTGAAAAGGAATTGAACTTCTGATATCACGTGATAAGAAGGGTTACATAACATTTTCTTTTACCATGGGAAATCAGTGCACTAAAATATCGCGAGATCCACCCCTAACCGAAGACGCAAAATACATGCAATTACAACGTTCCGATAATGTTAGGTATTATATGAAATGGGTTAACAAATATGAATTTGATGGTAAACTAGATAAAACCTCACTAGTTAAACTCCTTAAGCAGCTTAAATCTGATGCAGGAGGTCAGGCAAAAAAGCAACGCCATTTAGGCATTCCTCAGGCACACAGGTGGATTGAGGAAGCAAATCGTAGAGAACAGAAGCTGAAAAATTCAAAAACATTATTTTTAGACAAAGAAGATAATAACTTGGTAATAGCAACAGTTCCTCCTCCTCCTCCCTTGCCCCCTCCCTTACCCTTTTCAGGATATGAAGCGAGTAGACAGACTGGTCCGCCTCCGCATTATCCTGAAGTTTCAGCAAGACCACAACCGTTTGTTAGAGATCCTATTGAAACTAGGTCCCGGACATGTAAAATACATAGGGACGCAGAATCATATCAAATAGAGAGAAACCTATAGGATGAGAGTGAGGAAGAAATATGCCCACTTATAGAGGTTCCAAATCCTCAGGCAGGACAGGAAGGGCAAAACCCAACACTCTTAGTATATAGACCTTGGACACCGGAGGATATCCGGAAAGCTACTGAGGGAATTCCCCATCTGAAAGTTAATTTTACGAAATTTTTGGAAGATTTACAAGGCATGAGGTTGAGTTACCACTTGAATGGGGAAGAAGTAGAAAAAGTAATAAGACAAATTATAGGTCCAGATTGGCACATGATTTGTGGCACCTGGAATCCTCGTAATGCAGAGCTTAAACCACTCCCACATAGTGACGCAGAATTAGACAACAGAGTGAAAGGGCTTACAGACTGAATCTCTGAGAAATGGAAACCTAGAGCAGACTGGACTTGCATTAATCAATACATACAACAGGAAAATGAGACAATAGATGGGTACTATGCTAGATTATTAGAATGTTTTAATAATCATAGCGGTATGTCGGTTCCTGAGAACCAAACGAATGATTCCCCGTGTGAACAACAATTGAAAAATGCATTTTTGAAAGGTTGCATTGCACCTATTAGTAGCTTCATTACGAAGCATATGATAGACCATCGAACAGGGAGGCTACAAGCCTTACTTGAATACGCTAGACATGCTGAAAGACATTGTAATAGTAAAAAGAAAAAGAAGGCGCAAGTCTTCACTGCTGAAGACGGAGCTGAAGTATTTGTGTTACAATCAGGTAAAAAGGGCAAGAAGAATGCCCAGGGAAACAAACAGTCTGACAAATGATCAGAAGATTTTGAAGAGAAGAAATAGAGAGGTGAATGCTTCAAGTGCGGGAAAAAAGGACATCTAGCAAGGGATTGTAAGCAGAACAAAAAGGTAATTACAGAAGATAAGGGAGATGAGGACTGACTATATGATAGTGAAGATACATCATGCGAAAGTCAGAAATCATCAGGAAAAGTTAATAAACAAAAAACAAATGTAAATGTGATAGAAGGAATAGAGGAAATGCAAGTAGATATGGAGGATGAAGAAAGTGAAATTTTGGACTTAGCATTATTGAGCTTAGAGCTCTGCTTAGCAGATACGAAACCGGAAGTTACACTTCTGGTGGAGGGAAGGGAAGTCAAATTCCTGTGTGACTCAGGAGCGTCACGGACCCTGATATACACCTCCAAGTTACCAGAACATTCCGAATCACCTGATTATATACTAGTAAAAGCAGCAAATGGACAGCTATACAGGGAACCACTTTCCCATGATATAGCAATAACTGACCCTGTTTCAGATATGACCCAAAAAAGTAAAATTGTTGTTTCTGCAAAGTGTCCATTAAACCTATTGGGCAGGGACCTTATGCAGATATTTGGTATAGCAGTAGTTCCAACTGTACAAGGTATGGAGGTGCAGAGACAAATGGATACCTTTGTAGTGCGATCGGAGGGTGAAACTTATTACTGGTACAGCCAGGACCTAGTCACAACTGGTCCAGGGGCAGTAACCGAGGAACTGATGAACGTAGCCATCAGTAAAGCCCCCTCCCTCGACACTGATCGACAGCATTTGTTACACTGTACTCTATACTACTGTACTACATCAGGACCTGATAGAGAGTATGAGCAAGAATTGTTCAGAAATCATGCAACTAGACTAGTATTGCGTACTTTGTACTGGGATACTGAGGGGAACAGTGTAGTTAGCTGTTCATTACCTCAAGAATTCCTTGCATTATATAGATCAAATTGATGATCGTATGTCAACTTGACAAAGAATAAAAATGTAAAATGGGCAGACTTAGGAGAAAAAGTAACAAGATGGGAGAAACAGACTGATTTAGAACTATCAGAACAAGGGATACAGAAACAAAAACTGAATTGGTTGACACAGACACATCCAGCTGTACACTTGCAATCTAGTGAGGACAGCTGATTAGCATTTTTATTAGAAGAAGAAGAAAAGGCCTTATGTGAAATTCCAACAACTCTTTGGTCAACAGGCAAGTCAGATGTAGGACTTATTCGAACAGCAGGACCAGTTACAATTACCCCGAAGTCAGCATTTAGACCACAGAAAAGACAATACCATTTGAGAAAGGATGCAGAAATAGGAATTAAGCCTATAATAACAGCATTACTCAAAGAAGGAGTACTGGTAGAATCTCCTGATTCACCATGTAATACACCCCTATTTCCTGTTAAGAAAGCAAATGGGGAATGGTGGATGGTTCAAGATTTACAAGCTGTAAATAATGCAGTAATATCTAGAGCACCTACGGTGCCAGACCCACATACTTTGTTAAACGATTTAAAACCGCAACAGAAGTATTTCTCTGTGGTAGATATCAGTAATGCTTTATTTTCAATACCTATACATCCTGATAGTCAATATTGGTTTGCATTTACATTTCAGGGTAAAAGGTATACCTATACTCGACTACCACAGGGATATTGTGAGAGCCCAACAATATTTGCACAAGAAATGGCTAGCAACCTGGCAGGGTTTACCCCACTGGGAGGTAGTCAAATTCTACTTTACGTAGATGACATCCTGCTAGCAGCCCCCACCCAGCAACAATGCAGGGAGGATACTGTAGTGTTATTAAAATTTTTAGCAACACAAGGACACAAAGTAAACAAAAGTAAGTTACAACTTTGGAAAAAACAAGTTAGATACCTAGGATATGTAATATCCAATGAAGGTAGAATACTAGTCGAGGAAAGAAAAACAGCAATTTTGCAAGCACCCAAACCAGCAACCAAGAAGAAAATGATGTCTTTCTTGGGTACAACTAATTTCTGTCGGAGCTGGATACCAAATTATGCTTTGGAATCTGCTCCACTGACTGACTTGATATATAAGACACCAATGGCAGCACAAGATATTTTACAATGGTCACTTGAAGCAGAAACAGCTTTCTGCAGGTCGAAGCAGTTGATAGCTTTTTCATTAGTTTTAGGACTCCCAAATTATCACAAATGGTTCTTTCAGACCATAGATTGCAAGCAAGGATATATGATGTCAGTATTGATGCAACAACATGGGGACAAGCAATGCCCCATAGCCTATTATTCATCGCAGTTAGATCCAGTGGCGTGATCTTTGCCTCACTGTGTACAAGCAGTAGTTGCAGCTGCAATGGCAGTACAGGCTTCAGCCTCAGTGGTGTTATTCCATCCTCTCACATTGAGAGTGCCTCATGCAGTTGCAATAATTTTACTGCAAGAAAAAGTGGCATACCTTTCTCCTGCTAGACATCTTTCATGTATGACTATACTGCTGAGCCAACCTCATATGACAATTGAACGATGTACGACATTAAATCCATCAACATTACTTCCAACTCCTGCGGATGGCACACCACACAGCTGCCTGCAGGAAATTGAACAGTTAGCTTTACCTAGACAAGACCTCACAGATATGCCCTTGGATAATGCCGAGGTGACATATTACGTGGACAGCTCATGCAGAAGGGGTCCTACAGGAAAGAATCTGGTAGGGTATGCAGTAGTTACAGACACTGAAATTTTAGAAGCCCAATCCTTACAACATAACCTATCTGCACAAGCAGCAGAATTTATAGATTTGACGCGGGCATGTACTTTAGCAAAAAACAAGTGTGTAAACATATATACTGATAGTCAGTATGCTTTTTCTACAGTACATGTATTTGCACAACAATGGAAAAATAGAGGAATGATAACATCTAGTGGAAAACCTATTAATCATGCGCAATTTATTTTGGAGTTATTAGAATCTATTCAGTTACCTACCAAAGTAGCTATTTGTAAATGTGTAGCTCATACAAAACAACAGGATAAGATTTCAAAAGGCAATGCATGAGCTGATGCAGCTGCAAAGCAAGCAGCCTCAGACTCAGAAACTTTACTTTTGAATGAGGAATTACAACCCTCTGAGATTTTAGATTTAGACATGTTAAAAACAATGCAGACGCTTACTACAAAAGCAGAAAAGCAAAAATGGGAAAAACAAGGTGCAATTCTTGAAAACGGACTGTACATTTCCAAAGAGAGAAAACCGATATTGCCATCTAATTTATTTAGATATGCAGCTTTGTTGAGCCATGGGCAGTGCCATGTCTCAACAGGGGGGATGGTACAGTTAGTAAACAGAATATTCCAAACATATGGATACACAAACTACACAAAAAAATTTTGTGCAGCTTGTCATACTTGTAACAGGCACCATGCACAAGGGGCATTTAAAACCAAACAAGGAAGTTTTCCTATACCACCATATCCGTTCCATACTATTTGTATGGATTTCATAGAATTGAGTAAGTGTGAAGGGAAGAAATACTGTTTAGTTATTGTAGATATGTTTTCCAAATGGGTAGAAGCTTTTCCAAACAAAGATCCAGATGCAGCAATAGTGGCAAAAGCCCTGATAAAAGAAGTAATCCCTAGATTTGGCATTCCGGAAAGGATTTATAGTGACAACGGCACTCATTTTGTGAACCAGACAATCCAACAACTTGGGAGATTTTTTGGTATCTCCTTAAAGAACCATTGTGCCTACCACCCACAGTCAGCAGGACTGGTGGAAAGGTACAATGGTACCCTCAAGAATAAACTTAGGAAGTTAGTTGAGGAGACCCAGAAGAATTGGATACACTGTCTGCCTTTAGCACTGCTGAGTATGAGAACGGTTCCAAATGTGAAGGGTTTGACTCCCTTTGAAATGATTTTTGGGAGACCATATTATGTGCCTCAGTGGAAAGCTCTCATGCCTGCAGAGCAGGAGGCTGACAGTTCATTAGCTAGTTATATGAGGAAACTGTTAACAAATAAATCTGTTTTGCAGTTTAACTCTTTTTCAGATAAGTAACAGACCAGACCGGTAGAAGCAGTCTTGGCCCCCGGGACGTGGGTTTGGCTGAAAGTGACGAAGAGGAAGAATTGGGCAAGTCCAAAGTGGGAAGGACCATACCAGGTTCTGTTGGCAACGCCTACTGCAGTTAGAGTGGCCGAGAGGACGTCCTGGGTTCATTTGACACACTGCAAACCGGTAAAGAACTTTCAACTTGATAAAAACTTTGTGACTGATACACAACAGGACCAAGATGGCCAAAAACAAAGCGAATAGAAATTTAGATCAACCCCAGAGATGTTGCATAATCATTTTGTTGAGTATACATTTATTGACTGTAATTGTGACAATTTTCCTCTTGTTGTGGTTTATCCTGCACACAACCACACAAGTGAAAATGGGAAGGCGTGACGAAACTTCTATAGACTGGCATCCAAATTTTAACACATACTTAGCCATGAAGCGTGTATATGCAGAGACTATGAACATTTCAAATTGCTGGGTTTGTACAGCCATACCAACAGCATATGGAGGACTGATAATGTCTGCTGTCCCTTTGGGGATAAATGAGACTTGGGAGAATTTACTCTTTGACACAGGAACTGTGAGATCACAGGACAAAATAGCTTTATTTTTACCTGTCACACAAAAAGGAATTGTATGTTTTTACAAAAATGATACTCCCCAGGTGGGCTGGAGCAATTGTAATATAACCATATCTTATCGGTGTTATATCAAGAATAGTAATGGCAATATTCTTTGCAATACTAATTATGACTCATATTTGAACTCACTGAAAACAACCATGAATGTCATTCACAAGAATCCTGTTTTGTTTAAACAATTGTCAGTTATAGATCAGAAAATGTTTCATGCAGGGTTAATGCATATCAGTACTAAAGTAGAAAACTGTTATTTTATTTGTGGGAAAATGGCATATAAATTGTTACCTGAGAATTGGTCCAGCAGTTGTTTTTTGGGTTATCTGGTTCCGGCAATAAGACATACTGCAGAATTGCCTTTGGGTAAGATACGAAACGTGAGAGAAGCAGCCTGAAAACCTGAAGGTCCAGTTGAAAAACCTGTAAATCCAGTTGGAAGGATCAAAGCTGGCTGGAAAGACCATAATACCGTGAAAGACAAAAGTAAATTGACACATATGGACTTAAGTGACAGTGTTATATCTTGGGCAAGAATATTACCAGCCTATGGAGCAGTCAAATTGATCTGGGAGCTGAGGAAGTTGTCGAAACTTCTCGAAGTAATGAGTAATGCAACTTTTTCTGCCCTAGAACTGGTGACTGATGAACTGAATGCAATGAGAACTGTTGTGCTACAAAATCGAATGGCTCTTGACTTCACCCTAGCGGCGAGAGGTGGTACGTGCGCACTTATCAAAGAAGAATGCTGTGCGTACATACCAGACAACAGGCATGAAATTAATAATCACCTAGAGGTAATTCAGCAAGTATCAGCCATGACTGAACCAGGCCCAAACCCACTGATGGACTTTTTCCAGAATCTATTTGGGGGGTGGGGTTCCATCCTAATGAATATTCTGATTGCCATTTGTGTGGGTATACTCCTAATAGGAGCATGTGTTTGCTGTGGAATTCCCTGCATGAAAAGACTAATCAAAGATTTTATTGATGTATCTGTTACTAAGATATTGAGATTGAAAAATTGATCTCAGATGACATTTTCTCTGAAGTATAGATTGAATGACTCATCTAGCTGAAAATCCTAAGTGGAAGAGGTTGGGAGATGAAATGACACTATGCATACTTCAAAATAGAATAAAAAGTATTAATGGGGGGGAAATGTTAGAAAAATGTGTATTTGAATATATGAGAAATGCTAGTTTAAAAGCAAAGTAGTATATAATGCATTTTATTCTATTAATCATATAACAGAAAGGATTAATTCATGTGTAAATGTAAGTAGTTTTGAAACTGCAGTGTGGCTGAAGCAAGCTGACTTTTGACCCTGGCAGATGCTAGCTTAGCAAGTTTTAATGTTTATGCTTTTCACAAGTGATTATCTGCTGGGTCAGGAAATTAAATGTGTGAAATAATGAAATCTTCTGCTCTTCCTGCTGGGATGATTTGGCCTTGTATATGTGTTACTAAGATAGCATGCAGCTGGTGGGAAAGTGTTACAGTGGACAAAGATTTGTATTAAAAGATTGAATCCACCATTGTATTCGAACTGATGTGAAACCTTGAAGAAGTAACTTTATAGAAAGACATTATGTCTGACCAGGTGGATAGCAAGGCCGTATTGTTACTAAAGGAAAACTTTTTTAAAATATACAGCATCAGCCGTTTTATGAATAGAGGACTGTAAGCTAAAGTGATGTAGATGCCCTGTGACATACCACGTCAGTAAGGTGGGCACAGCTTGAATGTTAAGACTATATAAAATTGTGTACTTCCTGTTTCATGTTAGACAAAATTCTGTACTTGTACGTTTTTTGCCTCCTGGTGTACACTAGTAAACTTTTGAACCTGAACCTCCTGTGTATTGAATTCTTGATTTTATTTAACAATGATAAATTGGAATAAAGAGAGAGAAAGCATATTCTGTAGAGGTCTTCCATATATTTAATTATTTTGTAAGTCTCCGTTTATAGAAAGGAAGAAAAAAGATGCAGTAGAGACCCAGTAAAGCACTGGATGCTCCCTAAACTGCCATCCTTGACAGGGTTTCAGCTTTGCTGTACTATGAAGACAGACTTCTTTAGAATATGGTTTGGGTAGCACTGTACTAGCTGCTCTTATAAAAAACAGCCAGTGCAAATCTTCAGATAAAGTTATATTAAAAAAAAAAGTGCTGCACAATTTTAATTTTTTCAGATCTGCTATGACACAAAACCAGCTGAAACTAATAATAAAATACTATATACACAAAGTATATTTAAAAACACTACGTATCAGTGCAAAATTGATCACAGGCTCCTAGGTGAGACTGTGACTATAATGAAATACTTATCTTTAAGAAGCTTGACTACTGTTACTATGTGTATTTTCCACCTCCTTACATATATATTTGTGTGTGTGTTTGTGTATGTGTGCATATGGTTTCACTTTATAATCTCGAAATACTGAAATATCAAATTTCAGTATTTCGTGATCATAAAGTCGAATTTGATGTGAGATGTACTGTGTGCATGATGTACGGTTTATTGTGTGGACTTGGCTGGATTTTATGTAAGTGACTATTTTGTAAGGGTTTTGGGTGGGTGTTTGAGTGTATGTGAGTGTGTTTGGAAGTTGTAGGTGTGGGTTAGGGTAAGTAGGTAAAAGCATGACAGTAAGTGTTGAAAGTGGTGGTGTTTGTATATATGTGATATGTGTGTGTGTGTGTGTGTGTGTGTGTGTGTGTGTGTGTGTGTGTGTGTGTGTGTGTGTGTGTGTGTGTGTGTGTGTGAGGGGACTGTGAAATGCCTAGTGGTGAGTTTGCTGTCTTTTTCTGTTTGGTGCAATCTCGGACTTAGTATATATAAGTAGCGGGGGTGTGATGGACGCATGGGGGGCATGCCCCCCTGCTTATTTGTAGTGTAGGTTTGTTTATTTGTGTTTTTGTGTTTGTGTGTGTTTTGTTTGTTTGTTGTTGTGTGGGTAGGATGGTGTATGTGTTGTGTGGTGTATGGTGTGTTTACGTTCGCGATTTTCACTTTCACGGTTTTGGAATTTCGGCATTCTGAACATTCGACTTTATAGTTTCAAAATACTGACATTCGGTATTTCAGTATGTCAAGATTATAAAGTGAATCCGTGCCCACACACACACACACACACACACATATATGTATATATATATATATATATATATATATATATATATATATATATATATATATATATATATATATATATATATATATATATATATATATCAGATGGTAATAAAGTCATAAATGGTTAATTTCACCGTCTGTTTAGCTGATATAATTTGGTCAACAGGTGGCAGGTGTGCAAGACCTCTACATTACTGGGATTGGGGAAAATGCCCTTTCCTCAGTATTGAGCAATCTCGGCGTTAGAATAACAATTTAGCACTGCCCCCTACATGAGGGATGCAGGGGGGCAAGCCCCCCTATCAAAAATTATGTTTTTAATTTTTATTTTTGTTGTTTTACCTTGCATGCACTGTGGTTATTGTCCAGCAAATGCACAGTACTGTGTAGATGTTTTTTTCTAGACCTTTTGTTGTTGACATTAGGACATTGACATTGTACTGGGATGTTATTTTTTAGTATACCTGTATAGATATCGATATAGATACAGATATAGATATAGATATAGATATAGATATAGATATAGATATAAAGGGAGAGAGAGAGAGAGAGATGTAGACATAATATATATCTATATCCATCGTGACACGTACATAGATAGACAGACAGATAGATAGATAGATAGATAGATAGATAGATAGATAGATAGATAGATAGATAGACAGATAGATAGATAGATAGATGGATCTACTTTGGAAGCTCCAAATTTCAAAATTTCGAACTTCATATAATCAAGACGGTTTAAATGGAGATCACTCTACAGTGCAAAACAGGAATTTTACCATTCTCTTCAGTGTAGTGTGATCTCAGAGTGGGTATATTTAATTTGTAGGGGGTGTGGGAGGGAGTGCATAAATGTAAAATAAAATTTGTTTTTATTTTTTTTTATTGAAGTTTTAGGCTTTCAAAACTTCGATGTTGTAGTCTCGACCATAAGAAGTTCAAAGTTTTTAAAGTTTTATAAATATATATATATATATATATATATATATATATATATATATATTTTTTTTTTTTTTTTTAATAGACAGATATAAATATGATGGAGATTGCTGAGCCTAGAGGACATTATGCCTTTAAGGACAAGACAGAGTAGGCAGGCAGACAAACCTTAACAGAGAAGATTGGCCTTTTTGTGAAACATAATAGGAAGATATGCTGATAGATGTTAGATTCTTGTTTCCCAAGTCCTGGCTCGAGGAAGGATCAAGTTCAAGAGTATCCTTACTCTGACCAATACAAAACACACATGTCCTCAAGTTAAAGTCCTTCCTAATAACCTTAGCAACCACTCATAAGTCATCACCTGTTTGCCTTTAAAACTCATAAAAAGCCACTGCAAGTTATCACATCCAGGGTATTCAATGAATCTGTACAAAATAACTTTGATACACTACTTCAGTCTACAGACTTATTATCAGTCTATGCACAAAACAACATCAATAATGCTCTATCCTACTTAATCAACAAATGTTCTTATATAGGAAAAAATGGGAATTGTGGGAACAATACATACAGAGGAGGAATGAGGTTTAAAAGAAGCAGGACTTAAATGAGCTATGTAATGTTTGACTGAAAATGATTAAGTAGATTATAAGTGATTTATAATGTTTACAACTGAGAGTGCATCAGTATGGTTTGTGATATAAAATGCTTGCAACTAGGATTGTGGTGGTGTGTTTTTTCATTTATCTAAATGTATGATTGCTTATGTCGTAAGTAATGGTCTAATAAAGATGTTTCTTGTTTAAAAAGATGGTCAGAAATTGAATACTTTATGTAATGTTGCTTAGGTTATATGATATAGAGCAATATATGTGAAGTATGATGTTTGTTAATGTTAATTTGTTAATACAGTTTGATTACTTTTGTAGAAATGCAAATTTGCCTAGTTCACAAGTGATAATTCGATAAAGTTGTTTAAAAAAAAACTTTATTTCCCACTTCGCAGCTGAAAAGGGACTAGTCCATTCATCTGCATAACAAATTTCAAATCAAATAAAAAATACATAAAATATAATAAATACAAGATGTTCTCTTCCTCTTCATCCACAGGAAGCTTAGAGTATAAGTCTGTCCTTGGTTAACTCCTGAATTAATGAAACAAATAAAACAATGGGATACTGCTTAGAAGCAGTGGAAGCAAAACACAACTGATGAGACAGTGCAACAAACGTGTCTTGTATAAGGAAGAAATACGGAATAGCCACTAACTCGATCAAGGCCTCCTACTTTTGACAGTAATTAGAAGTCCTTGCAGCCTCTACAAAATATTTCTGAAGGTCAGTAAAACAACTGATTTCCGAAATCACAGATGCTAACAACATTGTATTTATCTCTTCACTGGATAACAGCATATGCATCATTCACATCAAAGTATAGACAATTACTGTTTGATACTATTCAAGATCTAGCCAGTATATTTCCAACCCGTGCATCTCCACAACCTCTAATAAATGAATTGTCTCTGCTTAAACTTCATCCCCTGGCACAGAACTGTGCTAATTTCTATTTCAAAAAAGACAGAAAATAAAGAAATCAAAAAGCACCTACTAGAGTTAGACATCAATTCAGATGCTAAATTCAGTACCATACACCCAGGCTCCACTTAAAGAAATCCCAATCCCTCAGAGCCACACACTCCAGGGATCTAAACCTTGTCATCACAATGAACAAAACATGCCAGAGGGATAGGTTCCTGACCCAGAGACTCCCCATACTCTGGAATAGACTGCCCATACATGTCAAGCAGAATGCCTCTTTGGCCCTCTTCAAAAGGAACCTTGATGATTGGATGGGAGATAGGAAATTCACCCCGGGGATCATGTCAGTCGCCCTGCTAGACAGGGGCCTGGAGAAGTAAATATTGTGGGAAGAAATATCCAGGGAATTGTTATGGCTAGGCTTGCATAGGTCCTAGGGCCGATAGCCTAGTTCCAACCTATGAACCTATGAACCTTCCCAAAAATGGCAGTAGCCCACATTGCCAAACCTCTAACTTGTTTCTATAATCTTTCTCTTACAACTGGCATAGTTGCCAAACATTTTAAACATGATATCACAATTCCTTTTCCTAAAGTTTTCTCTCCTAAAAAATTTCAGTGATTATAGACCAGTTTCAAACATGTGCCCCCTTATCCAATATTTTTGAAAAACTGATATATAAGAAAGTCTTGTGCCAGATAAATACTTTTGGTCTCCTATATGGACAATAACATGCCTTCCACAATGCACTTTCTAAAATGTATTGCAACATGAATGAAGGACTCATCACCTCACAGAACTAAACAAAATGGAATCTTGTTACAACATTTATTAAGGATTTGTTTGGGTTGTTTGATCTCCTGCCAAGGAGTGTGTCAAATAACTTGTTTGCATTTCTGCAGTTTGTTTCTGCCTAAGTAGTGTGGGCATTTGTAGCATTGTCCATATTCAGGCTTGTGTTTGGGCCTAGTGTTTGTGAAGGCTGTTTGTCTGAGCTCATGTTTAAGGACATCTTGGTTTAGCCAAAGCCATTAGGCATTTCAGTGAGAGGGGGTTGTTTATGGTCATTGGCTGACTGGGGTCACCTGGACTACAGCTTAGAGTAAGCACCTCAGTGGTTCTTTTGAAATTTTTTTTAAAGTTATCTCAGGTTTCAATTTTATGTTATTTAAGAAGTTAAGTTTGTGAGTGTTTCTGCCATTTCACACCAAACTAATTGAAGAAAGGGCATTGAACAAACTTGGATCTATAATATGTAACATTAAGTATCCTGTTTTTTTGCTTATTTTTTTCGAGTTATTTATAACACTTTGTCTACTGCATACTTTTCTAGCTAGTTTCACTGTGTGTGAGGTATTAACTTCATAGGTTCATAGGTTCCTAGATTAGTACTAGGCTAACTGTCCTTGTGGGCCATTTTAAGCCTAGCCAGTTACCCCAGGTGATAATCAAACCCTGCACCTTATGTTTGTAAAGTAAATACCGTAACCATTATCCCACCCTCCTGCCCATCACGGGAAATTGTCTACTTTTATTTAGCATCTGTTTGGGTTGTTTGTTCTGATCTCCTGCCAAGGAGTGTGTCATATAACTTATCTCACAGGCTGGTAGAGCTGCCAGTCACAGCTGGAATCAGTTTGGGCCGCCTTTTAGTGAAGAAATTGCTCAATATCGCTTTTCTCTTGTGAGCGAAAAGTTTTTACTTGTGAGCTGTCTTCATTCGTGGATGTTAAACATGAAATAAAAGGATTTATTGCAGTATACCATCTTCATCCAGGTCCTGGTGATTTCTTTGGCCGTGAGCTGTTGTTTCCTGGTTTACTCGTTCTGGTTTCTACAGATTTGACATCTTGGTTTATCCAAAGCCATCAGGCATTTCAGTGAGAGGGGATTGTTTAAAGTCATTGGCTGACTGGGGTCACCTGGACTACAGCTTAGAGTAAGCACCTAATTGGTCCTTTTGAGTTTCTTTTTAAAGTTGTCTCAGGTTTCAACTTTCTGTTACCTAAGAAGTTAAGTTTGTGAGTGTTTCTGCCATTTCACACTAAGCTAATCGAAAGAAGGGCACTGAGCAAACTCGGATCTATAATATATAACATTAAGTATCCAGTTGTTTGGCTTATTTTTTGTTATTTATAGCACATTGTCTACTGCATACTTTTCTAGCTAGTTTCACTATGTGTGAGGTATTAACTGGAAATTGTCCACTTTTATTAAGCATCTGTTTGGGTTGCTTGTTCTGATCTCCTGCCAAGGAGTGTGTCATATAACTTGTATGCAGTTAAAAGCTTTATCTAGAGGCTCCTTTATCTGTTTAAAACTTTCATTTAAAGGCTCACTGCTGCTTTTCTGCTGTGAGAAACATTTCTGCAGTTTGTTTCTACCTAAGTAGTGTGGGTATCAGTAGCATTGTTCATTTTCAGGCTTGTGTTTGGGCCTAGTGTTTGTGGAGGCTGTGTGTCTGAGCAGATGTTCAAGGACATCTTGGTTTAGCCAAAGCCATTAGGCATTTCAGTGAGAGAGGATTGTTTATGGTCACTGGCTGACTGGGGTCACCTAGACTGCAGCTTAGAGTAAGGACCTCATTGGTTCTTTTGAGCTTTTTTTTAAAGTTGTCTCAGGTTTCAGCTTTCTGTTACCTAAGAAGTTAAGTTTGTGAGTGTTTCTGCCATTTCACACTGAGCTAATCGAAAGAAGGGCACTGAGCAAACTCGGATCTATAATATATAACATTAAGTATCCTGTTCTTTTGCTTATTTTTTTATTTATTTATAGCACTTTGTCTACTGCATGCTTTTCTAGATAGTTTCACTGTGTGTGAGGTATTAACTGTAAATTGTCCACTTTTATTAAGCATCTGTTTGGGTTGTTTGTTCTGATCTTCTGCCAAGGAGTGTGTCATATAACTTATTTGCAGTTAAAAGCTTTCTCTAGAGGCTCCTTTATCTGTTTAAAACTTTCATTTAAAGGCTCACTGCTGCTTTTCTGCTGTGAGAAACATTTCTGCAGTTTTTTTTTCTCACCCTCCCTCCCTATTTGTATGCTATTCTTATAGTTGGCGGATTTGCAGTTACCCTCCCCTACTGTATATTTGACCTGGGACACTCCTCCCAGTCTAGTGTTATTACCTCATTCTACCTAATACAGGGAGAACATTTGAGAAGGCCAATCCACTTAGTTTCTGCTCCTCCTTTTTCTCTTTCCACCTAAATAAAAAAAATAATAAAATTTCTAAGCTTGTTTCTTACCTTTACTGTGGGTAGTCTAGTCCAGATACAGATTTGCTGTGTCCAGGACTGTTTGTGGGCATCTGATCCCCCAAGCCTTTCTGTGTTAGAGGGAAGCCTTCTAGCTTAATTTTGTTTCTTAGAACTAGCCAGTTTTTTAGTTTCACCAATCAAGTCTGTTTCTTTGAGCTCAGCACTTGTTCAGAACTTGTTGTAAGCACTAAATAAACTACAAATTACTACAGCACTCAACTTCCCTCACTTGTCTAGAGGAAAACAGTTTCTAGTACTTAATAAATAAGCACCTATCCAGGCATGTCTAAGGGTCAGCTCCCAGTGTTTTCTCCTGTCTACCTGATGAATCTGGGCATCTTGGGGCAATGCAGCAATTGCCTCATGTGTGCAGACAACCCTCTCCTCCTACCACCCAACACTACAACCTATGAGACATGCACTTATATAGCCAAACTGGAAGCAAAACTCTCATCACCCAAGACTGGACTAGACAGTCAAGAGGGGAAGGTAAACACTTGTACCACACCACACTCATCACATAGTTCTTCAAAACCTACACCATCAAAACACATACATAAAAACACAAAACATACACCTACATTCGTGGAGGCTTCAGTAAAAACCTGCCCAAGCAACAGGGACCTCCAAAGCAGAAACACAAGCAACTTCCACCCCCAAACACAGCCCAAATGACACATAGCCCACAAACTCAAATAAATAAATTTTCTGGCTTTAGTGCTGCAGTGTTCATTTGGTGATCCTCTTCATATATTTTTTACTTGGTTTTGATGTTTGTTGTTTCTAAGTTTGTTTATAAGTTGCACAACATGGAATGATTTCCTCACTACTGTAAACATATGATGGTCAGAGGTTAGATTACTGTCTATGTGTGTCGCCAAGTCCATGACTACTGGATCAACTCTTAGGGATGTGTTGACAATATAATAGTTACTAGGGGTGGATGACTTCCTGAAGGATACAATTATACATTTCTTGTAATTTAGTTTTAGTCCATGGCTCTGACATCAGTTGTTTGCCTGTGGCAGCCCTTCCGGGAGAATAGCTGTGTCAGTGGGCAATTCAATGACAGCTTCTAATTTGCAATCATTTGAAAATTTAGTCAGCCAGAGGCCATTGACATTGTCCTTGACTTCAGAGAAGTAAATGTCAAAAAGGAGCTGTCCCAAGACTGATCCCTGAAGAACACATCTTGCAAATGGCCTCTAGAGCCAGCTAGCTATTCACCAGCTTAAATAAAGGATTATACTTAACCTCTTAAGTTTGTCAACAATGCCCGAGTGGGAGATTATGTCAAAAGCCTTGGCCAGGTTAAGGTAAGCAGTCTGAACCATTTTGTCCTCATACATTGCTTTCTTGACCTTCTCAAAGAAGTACACCAGGTTGAGTAGGCATGATCTGCTCTTGATGAAACCAAATTGGGTTGGGTCCAGTGTCTGGAGGTTATCTATGTCATTACTGATGATTTCAATGATAATTTTTCACATGACTTTGCATATAAAACTGGTGAGATTTATGGGTCTGTAGTTTCCATGGTCTGTAGATGACCTACCTTCGAGCAGAGGAAATTATTTGTTCATCACGGGAATGGATTTCTGACACTAGGAGACACACTTATGCTCTTCTGACTAGACACTTACACACACACACACACACACACACACACACACACACACACACACACACACACACACACACACACACACACACACACACACACACACACACACATGCGCGTGCGTGCGCACCAGTTGACTGCAGTGAGATTAAAATCCCTACCTAATTACATAAACCTGCTAGAGATCTCAGTACTTAACACAAGTGCCAATGGCACAAGTTAGAATTTCTCATCTGCAGTAAGTAGGTAGATTTCAATCCATGGCCAAAAATGTCTTCATCTCAAAGAATGAATCTGCTGTATCCCTCTTATCCCATCCCTCCAGCATGAACAAAAAAAACCCTCAAACTCCAAGTAGCAGAAAATAAAATTTGTAGATTTGTCTTGTGAGTAAACAATAGAATGACCCATGATTGTGACTTACTATAGGCCTTCCATTGGTTAACAGTTCAAAGTTGATCCACAATGTTTCTTAGCACTGTAATTTTCAGAATTGTGCTACTTGTCCATTAGAAAACATCCTTTCTATATATGCACTTACTTACACTCTTAGGGAGAGTCAGGATGACACTCTCCCCCTAGTAAGACCATGCTTCAAAACATCAATAGGTGAAAAAGCACTAAATAAACTTAGCCAAGCTATGTGTAGCAATCTTCCACCTGAAATAAGATCACAGGTAACACATGATTGTTTCAAGACAGAAAAACTGAAAGGCCACCTTCTTGAGGACTGTATGCATACCTTTTTTGCTGAAAACATCTACTGTTATAAATAGCTGTTCCTCTTAACATACCAACTAGCTGTTTGTTTGCTCATGGCAATGCATAATGATAACAACATGACAGGAATTAATAAATGCTTGTCAATACTGTAAATAAGTTAATAGAATGAAAAGAAATGTGAATACTGTAAGTAGTTTCATTGTGTGAATTTGAATTGGTTCATTTTATTCTCTGTTCTTCAGTATGCTAATCCCCGTCACACATACAACTATCTGTATACTTATTTATATTATCTATATATTGTTATGCTAACTTCTTTACAAATTTGTGTTTCACTGTTGCCCCATTGGAGTACATGTCATGCCTGAAAAAGGTCACTAGACTGACCCACTTACTCAGTTATCAAACTGCAATAAATAAATAACTTAAGTCTGAAGGGAGGAACCAGACAAGAAGCTATCCCTGAAATTGTCTAACCTTCAAATAACTTACCAATTTTCTAGAAGGTTCAATGAGAAGATGGCATACTCAGCAGAGCTAGGGCAATGTAACTAGTGTAGACGAGGAACTAAATCTCAAAAAATACCATTCTCATACCAATACTTCAGCTAAGAAATGAGCTGCTCTACAGGGTAAATAGAGACCGAAAACAGATGATGAACCAGTTCTAAGACCTTTCAGAGTACTTTTAATGAAATTGGCATGTAGACACATTTTGGGTGATCATTTAGAAATTGATAAATCAAAAGCAAGAAATGTATTTAGATGTTACTGCCCTGATATTATAAAGACCACAGATTCCTCTTATGCAGGATACCCAGAGTGTCAAAAGACAGCAGCCAATCAGAGGATTAAAAACCCTTGGACAACCCTACTAATTATGGCTTCCCCATTTAAATTCATAGCAATCGACAGTGTATGTCCATTTGTAAAACTGATTTAACGCCACCAGTATATCCTACTAATGGCTGTGCATTCAGAAAAGTTTCATGAAACATCATCATTTTAATTATTTACTGATTTAACATTTGTTGAACAAGTCCAAGAACTCTTTTTCAGCCATGACCTGGGCTGAACAAATAGATTACTTAACAGATCACTTTACACTTAGCACCACAACTAATACCATCTAAGAGTTAAAAATGCTTATACCCGGCATTCCTAATAATAGTAAAACGCAATCACATGACCTAAAATCAAACAGTAACAGTAAAAGAAATTGCTACAGTATTTTTAAAACAGCATTCATTATTTAACTCCTTTGGGTTTAAGGTATCAATTTTAAAAATAAGCATTGTTTCTGTAGATACAATTATTTCGTTATTTTATATGCCTCTCTTATCGATAACAAAATTTGCTCCAGAATATTTTTTTTTAATTCATCAATCATACTATTATTTTTTCTTATATATGTTTAGTTACTGAATTCTCAGATGATTTGTTCCTAATATCCTCTACATATATTATATTTCACTGCATTTATTACCCTTTCTGAATTGCAGGCATTGTTATATGTTACACACACACACACACATATATATATATATATATATATATATATATATATATATATATTTATATTCACAAGAACTGGGATGGTCAAAAAGCTATTTTCCAGTTCAAGGAAGGCCAAACCGAAAATGGTTGACTACACAACAGAGAATGCCAGTGTTCATGTGCTGTTGTGAGGTCAACATTCTGCTTGGAGATTGTGGTACAGGGGGATCAGGAAATGTACCCATTTCCTCACTGTAGTGTGATCTTGGAGTTTGTATATATAAATAGCAGAGGGTGTGGAGAGGGGTGCAGGGTGGATAGTCCCCCTGCAAAACATTAGATGGAAATGACTGGAAGACAAGGCATGCTGAGTAATGTCAACTATGTCAAATATGGACATGTCAACATTACTGCTTTTGTTATTTTGCATAACCGATTTTTTATTTTCAGTGTTATTTTTCAAGTACTTCATTACTTGACGGAATGCATTTCAGAATTTTGATAGTAAAAAAAATAAATATATATATATATATATATATATATATATATATATATATATATATATATATATATATATATATATATATATATAATCCAGGTCTCTCTTAAATCATAACTAGAGCAATGGTATAATAAGATAGTTAGATTAGCAGCTAACCAGACACATAGAGTTCATCACTGATCTGCATTATGTTCTCTTAAATGATTAGAACTCCTACATCAACTAGCCCATACTTCTTCTAAACCGTAAAATACTATATAAACCCTCTGCCTGCCATTCTCTCTTCTCAGTACTTCACCATTACCTCCCAAATCACCCTCTGTGCTCACAAGGCAAAAACCTACTTGAAATCTATAAATAAAAAAAAAAAGTATGGGACAAAATCTTTACTCTGACTGCATAGCCATAATATGGAACTCTATCCCAAATTCAATCAGAACAATAACAATCCTTCATGTTTTTAAGTCCTGTGTCAAAGCATTTCTCAGGAACATATGACTATAACCAAGCACCTCTCCTGTATGATCTACATTTGAAATAATTTACATTCTTACTAACCTTGTATCATGCTATCTATCTATACCTTTTCAACACTTGCCTGTCCCCATTCTTTGGGGGACTTGTATCATTTTCTTTTTATTATTTCCTATTATAGTAGACTATGATTCTAATACTTTTGTATAAACTGATTCTTCTATTTAACTGTAGTTTTATTTTCTTTTATTATTACATCACTGTTGTCTCTTCATGCTTTATTTTATCCTATGTATTCCTCTGTCCCACAGGACTACTAAAGTGACTGGAATGGGTCTATATTGTATCAGTGACTGCTTAGTTTGTCGAATACCTAAACTGCGACAGCTAAGGGTCACAAACTTACAATCTAGAATGGCCAGTTAAGCAAATTCTTTCATCGGGAAAGAACTTGCTTGGTCATTATCAGCAATTTGCCCTTTCCCCAATGTAGAGAGATATCGGAGTTGGTATTTAGGTATGGGGGTGTGGGGGCACAGCCCTCCACATCAGGGGTGTGGGGGGTGAAGGCTCCCACTTTGTTACTGCTTAGAAGTTTATGCTAGTTTGGAATGGTCAAGCGAATTCTTTCCCGATGAAAGAATTCACTTAACTGGCCATTCGAGATTGTAAATTTTTGACCCTTAGCTGTCGACATTTAGGCATTCAACAAGCTAAGCGGTCAATGATATAATATAGACTGAATGAAATAGCTCCTTTGTACTGGTTTGCAAACCTGATAACACCATAGCATTTTGCAACAACTTCAGAAAATTGAATAGTTTATCATTTGGATTAATACCCCTTATCATGAGTGGATGAACTAATTGGGTCACAGAAGGATTGTATTAAGGACTATCCAGGGCAGTTAGATCTAAAGGGAGAAACTAGTCTGGAAGCTATATTTTCAATATAAAGACTGGACAGTATTCCTGAAGCCTGAACAGTGAGGGCAGCTGTCAAATGCATTTGATCCATACCTGGTGTGCTCATCCAGTTAAGTGGCAAGAAGTAATGCTCTTCTTTAAAAATCTTGTACGAAAAGGGTTGAGCTTTTTTTGCTGAAATTGTAATAAAGAGATGAACTTTATTTTATTGTTTACCTTGTTTACTAGAAGGATGCATTGTATCCTGTTGACCTGTGTAAACATATATGTTCTGAGAAAGGTGTTTTAGACTGATTTATTACATTCCATGTTGTTAAAAACTACAATACACATATACAAAGATTATTTTTGATATAAGTTAACAGATCCTACAATCTTCTGATTGTAAAGGAAAATTTATTCTATAATCTTGCTTAATGAATCCATTATTTGTTCTATTACTGATATGCAGTATTAGTAGTAGGTTCAGTAACTGGGTTTTGATCCCAGTAGTGCATTCCACACATAGATGCTCAAGCTGATGGAAGTCAGACATCACTCTCAAGACCAAGAAGAGAGCTCCTCCAAATAATCTATAAGAAATAGAATACAAAGGCAATTCCTGAAACCGTTCCTAGCAATTTAAGTTTTCCATTTTCAGCAAATGACAACATCCGGACGTTAGTCAGAAGAATAAAAAACTTTTTACAGTTTACATAAAATCCACAAAATCCAATTCACCAATAAATTAACGTTCAAAAAAGATAGAGCTGGTAAGTGCTTTCATCCTGTAATTAACTTTCAACGGAACTTCATTAGATAAAAAACCCACACCCTACAGGAACTTTTCAAACACATTCCACCAATCACATTCAATAAAACACCACACCCCTGCCATTTCCTTAAAAAGGAAGAATACATTTAAAGGCCCATTATCACAAAATGCTTCACAAAGGACTACAAGCACTTTAACATTTAAACAAAATATATAAAACTATAAACACAGGACAGATAACCTATAATTCTGAACCCATTAGCTTTGCATGGCTTTGAGTTTCAACAAACATTTGATTTAACACCATTTAAACCCGAACAATACCATGCATTTAACCGCACATGGCAGACCAGTTCCACTCTTTCCAATTGTACTGGCCATGCCCCTCCTCTTTCTGAAATCTTTAATAGCTATAGGACAATAAACTTAAAGATATGCCCCTCATTCTTTAAGTATGTCTAGCTAGTGCATTCATTTCCTTTTGCAAACAAATGTCACTAAAATGTTCTGCCATCCTATGCTTTAATTTACGTTTGGTCTTGCCTACATAAAAACAGGCACAGACAGAGCAGATGGCACAATACACTACACTTGAGCTATTACAATTTGTTCTATCAAAAATTTTAACTTGCTTGTTGTTAATCATAACTTCATTTTTCTCCAAAATACGTTTACAAAAGGAGCAGGTTGCACATTTAAATGTTCCACCCAAATGCCTAAAATTACTCCTTCTCTCAAAAATATTTTTAAAACTGGGGTCCTTTCTGTATACAAATCTAAGCTGATCCCCCAATATAATTCTCAAATGATTTTCTCTCCGAATCAATTCCCAGTTTTCTGTTAGGATATTATGAATCCTGTAACTATCATTATTAAATACAGTAATAAAAGCACTTGGGAAGTTAATTGATTCTACTTGTATTAACAAATTTCTAACTTCATTATTCCCCTGTACTACATTAAATTCATTCCCTTGTTGTACTATGGGTTGATTGACATATTTATCCTGCAAAATGGGTTCATAAAATCCAGAAAAAGGTTTTAAAATGACCTCGTCCTTCAACTCATTAACCAAATTCGATGGGTACCCTCTGCCCAAAAACATATCACATAACACTTCCCATTCATTAACAAAGGTATCCCACACTGTACACATGTGGGCAGCCCTTACAAACTCCCCTTTGACTACAGCCCTCTTCTGTGTGTAGGGATGACTACTTGTGAAGTGTAGAAATGTATTTGAATAAGTACTTTTACGAAATATTTGGGCAGTATACCTGTGATGTACCATATGTTTCTTAATTAATACATCTAAATATGAAATTTCATTAATACTCATTACATACGTGAACTTCAAAAAGAATGTGGTTGAATTAATATATTCCAAAAATCCTTCAATAGACTCAGACGGACTTTTCCATAGAATAAAAATGTCATCAAAAATCAGACGTATAACTGATCCAGAATTTCCAGCAAACCAGTTTGAATATCAACGTATAATACTCTCAATAGAACAACAAATGCATACTATTAAAAATAGGAAAATAAAGAAAATAACTAGAAATGAGGAAGAATATCGCAATAATGTGGCCTATCCACGACCGCTCTCATCACAAACATGGATAAATAATCATAATGGCAGAGACATTGAGACAGTCAATAATAATAGTGAATTAGTAGAGTTTGATATTAATCATTTTTTAGACCCAGAGGAATATCCCCCCTGAGGCACTCAGAGCACATTATGAACCAATACCAGCAGAACAACAATCGAGGAGGTCAACATCAGGGGGTGAATCAACAATGACCCAGTGGGATGAACAATACCTCTCGTGGGAACAACAGGGCTTCATGGAGGGGGAGGAGGTAAATGCTGTGGGGGCATTAGTAATCCAAGATAATGATGTCATCCAGCCATGTCTAAAATTTGAATCTAATAAAGGAAAGGACTTTGCTGTTTATAATTTTTCTAACCTACCTATTGACTCTAATATTTGTGATTTATTGTCTAAAGGTACCACATTTGTGCCTAGTAAAGCTGTTGATTTGGTACAAGATTTGTTGGATATTAAATTATATGTACATAAATTGAATTTGAAATTATTTCAGAATGAAAACACCATTAGAGCTCCAACGAATTTAGTGAGTATTCCTAGTTGGAATTGTTTGAACAAATGTGAGATATGGATTTATGAGGGTTGAGTTCAAAATGTGTCGGTAAATACAGAGATAACGTAACAGAAATAGGCAAAATAAGTTTTGAATATAGAAAAAATGCTGTTGGGGTTAGGTTCATCAAACCAGATAAAGGAGGGAGACTGGTTTTGATGAACAATAGTGATTACTTCAATAAAATGAAAGAGATATTAAATACTGAATGTTATGAAAGAAGTTCTATTAATGAACTTAACCAAGCTTATGTTAAAATAAGAAGGTTTGTTCAAGATTTATTCATTGATTGGCTTTTAACAATGATGAATATAATTATTTAAATGTTTCATACCCAGTTACACCTACAATGTTTGGGGCTCCTAAGATCCATAAAGATCTTTATAAACCACCCATGTGACCCATAGTAGATGCTAGGGGATCTATACCCCACCCCATGGTGAAATTATTAGATGGGAGACTGAAAAAATATGTCCAAAGGGAAAACCACATATGTATTGACTTGTGGGACTTCCTTAAAAGAATGAATAACACAGAATTTAAACAGAACATGTATTTATCACTATTGATGCAAAAGATTTGCATAGTGTTATCCCCCATGATATTTGTGAGGAATGGTTCTGTGATTATTTATGTTCGAAAAGGTTAAGGCAAGCTCAAGGAAACATGAACAACTTTTGGACATGGTTCTAAGGTATAATTATATAAAATTTGGCAAGCAGATTTATTGTCAAAAAGAAGGGGTAGCTATGTGTTCAGCATGTGGTGGTTTATATGCTAACATAGTTATGATAGAATGGGAAAAACATTTTTTGTTTCCATCTATTTTTTATTCTCATTGTATATGTCCAGTTTTTGGACGACCTTTTTATCCTATGGAAAGGTCCGTCTGAGTCTATTGAAGGATTTTTGGAATATATTAATTCAACCACTTCCTTTTCGAAGTTCACGTATGTAATGAGTATTAATGAAATGGCATATTTAGATGTATTAATTAAGAAACATATGGTACATCACAAGTATATTGCCCAAATTTTTCATAAAAATACTCATTCAAATAAGTTTCTACACTTCACAAGCAGTCATCCCTACATACAGAAGAGGGCTGTAATGAAAGGGCAGTTCGTAAGGGCTGCCTGCATGTGTACAGTGTGGGATACCTTTGCTAATGAATGTGAAGTGTTATGGGATATGTTTTTGGGCAGAGGGTACCCATTGAATATGGTTAATGAGTTGAAGGATGAGGTCATTTTTAAATGTTTTTCTGGATTTTATGAACCCATCTTGCAGGATAAATATGCCAATCAACCCATAGTACAATAAGGGAATGAACTGAATGTAGTACAGGGGAATAATGAAGTTAGAAATTCATGAATACAGGTAGAATCAAATAACTTCCCAAGTGCCTTTATTACTGTATTAATAATGATAGTTATAGGATTCGTAATATCCTAACTAAAAACTGGGAATTAATTCAGAGAGAATATCATTTGAGAATTATATTGGGGGATCAGCTTAGATTTATATACAGAATGGGCTCCAGTTTTAAAAATATTTTTGAGAGAAGGAGTAATTTTAGGCATTTGGGTGGAACATTTAAATGTGGAGCCTGCTCCTTTTGTAAACATATTTTAGAGAAAAATGAAGTTATGATTAACAACAAGCGAGTTAAAAATTTTGATAGAACAAATTGTAATAGCTCAAGTGTAGTGTACAGTGCCATCTGCTCTGTCTGTGCCTGTTTTTATGTAGGCAAGACTGAACATAAATTAAAGCATAGGATGGCAGAACATTTTAGTGACATTCGTTTGCAAAAGGAAATGAATGCACTAGCTAGACATATTTTAAAGAATGAGGGGCATATCTTTAAGTTTATTGTCCTATAGCTATTAAAGATTTCAGAAAGAGGAGGGGCATGGCCAGTACAATTGGAAAGAGTGGAATTGGTCTGGTAAGTGTGATTAACTGCATGGTATTGGCCGGGATTAAATGGTGCTGAATCAATTCAATGTTTGTTGAAACTCAAAGCTATGCAAAGATAATGGGTTCAGAACTATAGGTTATCTGTCCTGTGTTTATAGTTTTATATATTTTGTTTAAATGTTTAAATGCTTGTATTCATTTGTGAAGTATTTTGTGAAAATGGGCCTTTAAATGTATTCTTCCTTTTTAAGGAAATGGAGGGTGCATGGATGTTTTATTGAATGTGATTGGTGGAATGTGTTTTAAAAGTTCCTGTAGTGTGTGGGCTTTTTTATATGATGAAGTTCCATTGAAAGTTAATTACGGGATGAAAGTACTTATCAGTTTTATCTTTTTTGAACATTAATTGTTGGTGAATTGGATTTTTGTGGATTTTACGCGAACTGGATTAAAGTTTTTTACTCTTCTGAAGAACGTCCGGGTGTCGTCATTTGCTGCTCTTTGGTTTTGTTCTTCGTTTGTGGATTGTGTTTTATTATGGAGTCTTCAGAAGAGAGACAGGCCCTTACTTTGGAAGAATCAGTGGGAAATTTCATTGTTTTGATCCAAAATTTGAATCAACTCATGGATCGTATCGAGCAGTATTCACTATCACAGGTGACTACATATTCTATACCCTCTGCATCTAGTCAAGCTGCTATTGTAGCAGCGAGTAGTTGTGCTGGCAGTTTGTCACATAATGCTTGCCGGCGAGTTGAAAATGCCATGATTGTGAACAGTGTTAACAATGTACCAACTATACCATCTAACTCCCCTAATGGTATACCTTAATTGACTGAATGGATTCAATCTAAAGTGGGGTTTGGTGGTTTTGCGACTAAGGCAAAAGGTGGGCTTATGGTTAGTTTGGCTGACCTAGACAAAAAAACTGTTAAAGATTAAAAGTTGCAGATGGATACCGAGTATTTTAAGGAGAGCCTGAGGCGAAACATTGTACCAGAAGGACTGTTTGTGGCAATTTCCAACAGGACTAGTAGCAAATTTTAAATTTCATAAAGAATTGCTGCAATTATTTGAAAAACATGGGTTTGAGTACTTAGAACTGGTTATTAGGAACTGTAATTATCTCATTGAGACATTAACAAAAGAAACTTTGAGTTTAGATGAACAGATTGTCAGTGATCTGGAATTTCCATCAAACCAGTTTGAATATCAACATATAATATGCTCAATAGAAGAACAAATGCATACTATTAAAAATAGGAAAATAAAGAAAATAATTAGAGTTGAGGAAGAATATCGCAATAATATAGCCTATCTGCCACACCCCTCATTACAAACATGGATAAATAATCATAATGACAGAGACATTGAGACAGTCAATAATAATAGTGAATTAGAGGAGTTTGAGAATGACCATTTTTTAGACCCAGAGGAATATCCCCCCCCCTGAGGCGCTCGGAGCGCATCCTGAACCAATACCAGCAGAACAACAATCGAGGAGGTCAACATCAGGGGGTGAATCAACAACAACCCAGAGGGATGAACAATACCTCCCGGGAGAACAACAGGGGTTCATGGAGAGGGAGGTGGTAAATGCTCTGGGGGGATTAGTAATCCCAGATAATGATGCCATCTAACCACCTCTAAAAATTGAATATAATAAAAGAAAGGACTTTGCTGTTTATAATTTTTCTAACCTACATATCGATTCTAATATTTGTGATTTATTGTCTAAGGGTACCACATTTGTGCCTAGTAAAGCTGTTGATTTAGTACAAGTTTTGTTGAACATTAAATTATATGTACAGAAACTGAATTTGAAATTATTATTTTAGGATGAAAACACCATTAGAGCTCCAACGAATTTAGTGAGTATTCCTAGTACGTATAATCCTCCATTACAGTCCTCCTTGGAATTGTTTGAACAAATGTGTGATATGGATTTAAGAGGGTTGAGTTCAAAATGGGTGGATAAAGACAGAGATAATGTAACAGAAATGGGCAAAATAAGTTTTGAATATTTAAAAAATGCTGTTGGGGTTAGGTTCATGAAACCAGATAAAGGAGGGGGACTGGTTTTGATGAACATTAGTGATTACCTCAATAAAATGAAAGAGATATTAACTACTAAAACTTATGAAAGAAGTTCTCTTAATGAACTTAACCAAGCTTATGTTAGAATAAGAAGGTTTGTTCAAGATTTATTCACTGATCGGCTTATAACAATAGATGAATATAATTATTTAAATGTTTTGTACTCAATTACACCTACTATGTTTGGAGCTCCTAAGATCCATAAAGATCTTTATAAACCACCCATGTGACCCATAGTACATGCTAGGGGATCTATAACCACACCATGGTGAAATGATTACATGGGAGACTGAAGAAATATGTCCAAAGTGAAACCCACATATGTATTGACTTGTGGGACTTCCTTAAAAGAATTAATAATACAGAATTTAAAGGGGAACATGTATTTATCACTACATACTCACAAGCGAGGAGAGTGTATTGAGGAGATGGAAAGAGTACTTTGAGGGGTTGATGAATGATGACAATGAGAGGGAGCGAAGGTTAGATGATGTAGGGATAGTGAATCATGAAGTACAATGGATTAGCAAGGAGGAAGTAAGGATATCTATGAAGAGAATGAAGAATGGAAAGGCTGTTGGCCCAGATGACATACCTGTGGAAGCATGGAGGTGTTTAGGTGAAATAGCAGTGGAGTTTGATTGTTTAATGAAATCTTGGAAAGTGAGAGGATGCCTGAGGAATGGAGAAAAAGTGTTTTGGTACCAATTTTTAAGAATAAGGGTGATGTGCAGAGCTGTAGTAACTACAGAGGGATTAAATTGATCAGTCACAGCATGAAGTTATGGGAAAGAGTAGTGGAAGCAAGGTTAAGAAGGCACGTGATGATTAGTGATCAGCAGTATGGTTTCATGCCAGGAAAGAGCACTACTGATGCGATCTTTGCTCTAAGAGTGTTGATGGAGAAGTACAGAGAATGTCAGAAGGAGTTGCATTGTGTTTTTGTAGACTTAGAGAAAGCATATGGCAGGGTGCCTAGAGAAGAGTTGTGGTATTGTATGAGGAAGTCAGGAGTGTCAAAAAAGTATGTAAGAGTGGTACAGGATATGTATGAGGGTAGTGTGACAGCGGTGAGGTCTGCGGTGGGAGTGACGGATGCGTTTAAGGTGGAGGTGGGGTTACATCAAGGATCAGCTCTGAGCCCTTTCTTATTTGCAATGGTGATGGACAGGTTGACAGACGAGATCAGACAGGAGTCCCCTTGGACTATAATGTTTGCAGATGGCATTGTGATCTGTAGTGAGAGTAGGGAACAGGTGGAGGAGACCCTGGAGAGATGGAGATATGGTCTAGCGAGAAGAGGAATGAAGGTCAGCAGGACTAAGACAGAATATATGTGTGTGAATGAGAGGGAGGATAGAGGAATGGTGAGGATGCAAGGAGTAGAGGTGGTGAAGGTGGATGAGTTTAAATACTTGGGGTCAATACTTCAGAATAACGGTGAGTGTGGAAGAGAGGTGAAGAAGAGAGTACTGGCAGGATGGAGTGGGTGGAGAAGAGTGTCAGGAGTGATTTGTGACAGACGAGTACCTGTAAGAGTGAAAGGGAAGGTCTACAAGAGGGTAGTGAGACCAGCTATGTTATATGGGTTGGAGACAGTGGCATTGACAAAAAGGCAGGAGTTTGAGCTGGATGTGGCAGAATTAAAGATGTTAAGATTTGCACTGGGTGTGATGAGGGTGGACAGGATTAGGGATAAGTATATTAGAGGGTCAGCCCAGGTTGGAAGGTTTGGAGACAAAGCCAGAGAGGCACGATTACATTGGCTTGGACATGTGCTGAGGAGGGATGCTGAGTATATTGGGAAAAAGATGCTAAGGATGAAGCTACCAAGTAACAGGAAAAGATGAAGGCCTAAGATAAGGTTTATGGATGTGGTGAGAGAGGACATGCAGGTGGTTAGTGTGACAGAGCAAGATGCAGAGGACAGGAAGAAATGGAAACAGGTGATCTGCTGTGGTGACCCTTAACGGGAACAGCCGAAAGAAGACGATGATGATGTAAAAGATTTGCATAGTGTTATCCCCCATGATATTTGTGAGGAATGTTTCTGTGATTATTTATGTTCGAAAAGGTTAAGTCAAGATCAAGTAAACACATACGATCAGCTTTTGGACATGGTTCTAAGGTATAATTATATAAAATTTGACAAGGAGATTTATTGTCAAAAAGAAGGGGTAGCTATGGGTTCAGCATAGGTGGTTTATATGCTAACATAGTTATGATGGGTTTATATTAAATTGTCAACAGCTCATAATGTGACTCTGAAATGTTCAGCACCAAAATGTCAAACTACGAAAATAGCGAACGGCCATTAAACCGTTTTTTTTCTTCGTTAGTGGATTGAGTTTTCCATTTATACAATTTTTTTGTGAAGAAATGCCATACCCTTTCAAATTGTTTCAGTAAGATTATTTTAAAACTGCAGAGTGCAGCTCTGCCTTCATCAAGGTGTCCAATTAGTGAGGTACAAAACTTACAGGGATCTCCCTAGAGTGACTAGGCATTCCCTGTATAATAAACAGGCTGCAGAATATGCAGCCTGAGCTTGTTAGATACACACACACACACACACACACACACACACACACACACACACACACACACACACACACACACACACACACACACACACACCAGTGAAACATTGTATTTCTTAAAATACATCAGTAGTAAAGGTTCAAAGAAATAAAAGCTTCTTCTACACAAAAACAGCCATGGAAAATTACACTTTATTGAAGTTGATTAAAAGAAGTAGTATTTTGATAGAAATGGCTTTATATTTTGCCTTCTAAGTTTAAGCCAAATGCAAAATGAACAAACAGCTTATAGTGCAATGAAAACCTGTCAATCAGTTTGTGTTGTTAGCAGTGCAGACAGAGCTACCATGATAGTTACCCATGCCATGTGCATGATGCCATCATCGCCAGTCATCAGTGAACCACTGACATCAGCTATGTTCTGACCCAATGACCCACTGACATCTGCTATATTCTGTCACAGTGATCAGCTAACATCAGCTATGTTCTGACCTGTTGTGCTGTACTCTATCCCATTGGAATGTGTGAATGCATAGAAATAGTGTACCTGTGACTCCCACTACCATATGGCTCACAGACTTCTACATATCAAATGTATACATAGTCCAAGGGCACATACATACCTTGTGGTGCACACTGTTGTTATTGGATTCCCTATGTCCCTGGATGACAGACATGCATATATATTAGTCTGAGTAAACTACTCACATTTTTTTTAAAAGAAGTAGTTTATGCTACTGATTTTATGCATTGAGAAAGAGTTCTACTTGAAAGCTTTGTGTGTTTTAGTTGGCCATTAAAACATTGTGGTGAATACCTGGAGTTTTGTGCTTTTTTTTAAAACTACTCACATAGGTAAATTTGTGTTCTAAAATAATGGCACTGTTTAATATTAACTTGGTGCAGCCACTGCAGGCTCTCAGGTAGATGTCTGCTGGACCTTTTGCATATTCACAAAATGAACAGCACCACATTTACTGGATCTAAGGATTTAAAGTTTGCCTATGACTTAAATAGGATATGCTGGAGGTGTAAGTATGTATCTCAGAGAGTCTGTGAAGCAGAACCCTTCCTAACATTATTTAAGTGCAAAATGGACCAGTGGATGGAAAATCAGAAATTCACCTCTTTTTCTGACACCTATGTCTCTGATGGATAGAGACAAACATTAAATCATGCCATTTCTAACATACAGCCTTTAAAATAACCTCTAAGGCACAATAACTCATGAGATACATTTGGGTTGTATGGCTAGACATATAAAGGCCCCAGTGGTTGTTAGCCTCATATATACCTATGACACTAAGAGCCTACACTAGTCCTATCATCTCCAGCTATAATTGCCTTCTGTTGTCATGGATTTGCTTTTCTGACTACTGTTTGTTTTATATTTTACAACAGATGAAGAGACAGAGGCAAACAATGATGGTCATTGTAAGAAGGCATGACTGACATTCCAGGAAGTGTGGGGGAGTTAAGTGTAGTGCATTTCTGCTTTTATTGTACTGTTTTAATAAAGTGTAATACTCACATGCTAAACTCTTGTATGTGTTTCACTATTTTTTTTTGCTCGATACGTTCTTGTATTCCTTTGATTTTCACTTTCTCCAGGATCAGCTGCGGTGTTGGCTATGGTCACCATGTGCTGTACCAGTCACTTTGTCAACTGAAGGTGTCTCAGTATAAGGTGACCTAGAGGGCTAACAGGTAACAGGTAGCTTCCATTCTACTTCTTAGGAGGGAGTGGAAGGGGAAGGCTTCTGCCTTGACACTGATCTGGAGGAATCTTTCTTAGTCACCCAGCAGGATGCATAGTGGTTGGTAATGGTCTAGGTGGACCAGTGGCTAGATGCCTATATTGGCACCATGGAGCATCTTCTTGTACAGCATGGCTGGCTGATCCTATCCCTCAAGTCACCAGAGATGGCACCCATTCATTGAGGTGACTGATACTGGAACATTGGAATGAATTCCTCTCTGAGGTAGTCAGGCAGTCCATCTTTACCCCTCCCTCTTCCCCCCATATTTTGTTCCCCATCTTTGTGTGTCATTACCTATTCTCAAGTTGTAGTTCTACCCACCATATCACCAATTAGCCACTCTTGCTCAGACACCTGTACCTAAAAATTAAACTCCTTCCATCTCCACACTTATGCTCCCTTCCTGTTATTCTGTGTGTGCCTCTGCTTGATATTCCTCATTTTTACCTGCACTCTTTCCCATTTCCTATCCATTTTTATGATAAAATGATTCAGAATTTTGTCCAGGTGCTTTTGTGTGGTTTGTCCTCTGTGCCCATGTTGCAGCTATGGTGCAAATTGTTGTACTTGTAAACTCACAAAGCATCAAGAATACCACCTGCCTGACATTTTCCCTTGGGTCACATAAATGCCCTTAGCATGGTCATTCCAGTAACTTAGTTAACACTATTGTTGTAGTTGCACAGCTTTATTATGTAATACTATTCCCAGCATGACAGCACTATGCCAGTATTCATGCATACCTAGCTGTCTTTTAGCCATGTAGTGTGAAACTGTCTGTGCTGTTAAATGATGTGTGATGGCATTATGCTTCTTTCTGAACACCCCCCTCCATAATCTGCATACATTGTTTTCTGGGGTAATTTTCCTTTCTAAACCACTTTGTTTGATTTTGATATGCATACATGCACAACACCTTCTCCATAATTCATTTCTTAGCTAACAAATGCTTACTTAATCTCTTCCCTGAACACTCAGCACATATTTACTATGTCAGATTAATATTTTACCACATTCACTTATGTCCTTCATTTTAATTACAGATGCTTAACATTCATAAACATATAAACACTCTCTGTTGCTAAATTTTTGGTTCTGTCATTTGAACATCTTGAATAATCAATATTGCAATATGATAATTAAAATTTTGAGTGTGGTTTGCTGTATACTGTTTTTCATTTTGTTGATGTAAACCTGTGTTGTAGAAAGAAACTGATTATACATATTCATTGAGGCACTTTTATTATTAGGTCCACTTTGAAACTGGGACTGGCCCAACAAGGTTAATAATAAGTCAATCAATCAATCAATAATTTGATGGATAAATGAATTGTTATGTCATTATCCTTCTTTCTACTTTATCCAGAAGTGAATGTGGTCAGGGTCTGTTGCTTGTATTCCCAATGAAAATACCAGCATCAAGTTCCCCCTAAACCTGGCGCTTCTACTGTCTAAATCTGATTAAATCTCTCCCGCATCATGAATTCACAGAAGTAAGGCATGCTGGAGCCACGTTTTCACATCATTCCTTTTTGCCAGTGTCCTTATAGTTTATTTAGTTTCACTCTATTCTATTGCCTTTCTTTGCTCTTTTATATGTTTCTGAAAGCTTTACATTCATTTTTCATATGAGTTGATTATTTTTATCCTGTTCTGAATTCTGCTTGACAGACTGTTTTGCCTTTTTTGGCTTTTGCTGGTATTGGATTTCTTCCTTCTATATCCCATAATTTGTTTATTTGTTTATATTTTGATAACTTGGATATCCAAGTCATAAAAATCATGATTATTGTCGCTTGAGTCCTGTGCAGAGATGCTCCAGTAAAGAACAGGTAAAGTGAATGTACAATATTAAAAAAATATATCTTTGTCACATAATTGAGGACAACAGAGGTATGTATATAGACCATTAATAACATTAATTAATATGTATTTGGCTTACATAAAGTTCATACAAGAAAGTAGTGCAAATTAAGAACAGGAAACAAACAAGTAACATCTGTGAGAAGATAAACAGAAGGAAAGAAAGAAAAGTGAATGGGGTCAGTAAGAATTAGTGACCATTCCAAAGGAAACCTAAACAGCAAGCAAAAGAAGGCAAGGAAATAGGGTATATTGCATCTGATTACCGTAATCGAGGTCATCTCCCCTTGCTCATCTGCAAAGACATGAAACAAAACTCAGGTACTCAAATAAATTATCTGAACACATGTACTTGAAACTGTACAGTTTCATGCAAATGCACTAACCAAACAAATGCATGAGTATTTTTGCAAGGAAGTCAAGATTCCTATACGCACCCTTGTTACTTTAATTTTCTCATTCTAATGATGCTGCTACTTGTAGAAAGAGCAATCACTAAGATACATACTAAACTGTCTTGCTCTTACTCCCTCCTCCTGATATTGCAGCCTCAGTGACAAGAAAAATCACTACACTTGGAGCACATACACATTACTCTTACGTGGAGGAAGTGAGCCAAGTATGAGAACTTGCCATCTCAAGCAATAAAGCTCAAGTCATTTGCAAATGAGCAGGTTAATAATGAGAAACTGATGGCCAACCAATGGAAAAGGTCCTTCTTCGCGTTTTCTGCAACCTCATTCTCATTTCAGAACCAGAGTAATTTTCATCTTTGGATTGATTTCTTTTACTCCAGTGCTGTTAGTTCTTTGGAGGCATTATTGATATATGCCTTTTGTCCTTCCACATCCCATTTATGCCTATTTCACTTTCACTTTTTCGAATCATTGTTCCTTGTTTCCCATCATTTTACTTCCAGAATTGTCACTATTGACTGTTCTAACTAAATAGTTAAGCTGAATGTGAACCAACTATTTGGTCATTTGCTTCTAAGTGGATGCCAATTTTCCAAGCAGAGATGCCATCTAATCCTTATATGTAAACACTAGGCTCAAGATGATTTTTTTGTAGAATAGATAATAGTGCTGTCTCTGAAAGATATCATTACATGGTCCTGCTGACTGATGTGCCTGTAGACAAGGTAATCTTACATAATGCCATACATTTTTTTTAATTTATATTTGCTAATAAAGTAAGGGATCTAGTCCGATGACCCCATTCCGACATTACTGAGGTCGGAACCATATTGCATAAGACCTGTACAATAAAAAGTAATTATAAAACTGAGTTCAGTTTTAATAAAATGCCTATAAGATTGCCATAAGTATATCAGTATAATAGGCATTATATCAATAAAAATCAGAGAGCATAAAACATCTGCTAGGAACTATAAGCAAGTAAAAGAATGAAGGGAGAAGGAACCTGATTAGATACTGGCAAACGTCTTGCCATAAATATATTGAATAATGTGAATAGAATAGTTAAGTAGGGAGAATTTCTAAAGAGAAAGAGAGGTCTTTTTTGTGTCACATGGGAGACTGCTTGAAAAGGCAGAATTTTCTACCAGAAGTGATAAGAAAGAACCGTGGCATTCTAAGGCTGAGGGCAACATACCTAATAATGCACTAACAATTAGTGATGGCAGGTTTAGCTGGAAGCAGAGGACAGAGTCCATGTGTGCAGTAGTGTATACAGTAGAGAGGAAAACAGAACAGTAACCATTTTGATTTTCTGCACCAGTGCTTATTTTATTCCAGTTTTCTTTTGTCTTATCTCATTTTTACAGACTTCAGGCTCATTATTAGAATTGCCCCTCTTCACACACTGGCAGTCTTATTTCGACCTGGTTCAAATTGCTAGAGTTTACATCATTAACTATGCTGATATTTTGCTGAGGAAGAGTGCGGCATGACCTATTTGATGCTTTTTAGTGCCTCCTTCTGAACTAGTTTAAGTGACTGCTAAATGGGCCCCTAAGGCTGTCAGTAAGAATGCTGAACTCCATCAAGAACAGACACAGACAATCATAACAGCACTGACCTGCATACCTCTAATTTGATCTATGAACCCAAAAAAGTTAAAGGCCTGAGAGCCAAGAGCAGGTGGTATCTGAAATAATTACCATTTGTGCTGTTTATTTAAGGCATCTCTCAAGTTTTTTATTCCTTCTGAACTGTAGTGGTCAGTCTCTCAGGAAGGTTAGTTCTCCTCACATGGACACTAACCTTCAGCAATTATATGAATCTACAGTCATAATCCTAAGGATTTTTTTCCTGTCCATCTCATGCATGAAACCACACAAGTACCTTT
Source organism: Protopterus annectens (assembly GCF_019279795.1). Taxonomy (NCBI): domain Eukaryota; kingdom Metazoa; phylum Chordata; order Ceratodontiformes; family Protopteridae; genus Protopterus; species Protopterus annectens. The sequence goes on along the minus strand of NC_056733.1, from coordinate 1,889,904,433 downwards.
TACCTTAATTATTTGTTACTAGGGTACATGTCCACACCTTTACCTCCACTCACCTCTCCTCTTCCAACAATAGTACCAGCCACAGAATGGCTTTTCCACAGCTATTTATTTCTGTGGATTCTGTGAATCATTTCCTGTACATTTTGTACTTCTTGATCCCCGCCAACCCCTCTCTGTACCCTAACTAATAAGTGAATTTCCAGAAGGCGACACATCCTTCTCCTCCTCCATTTCCATCCCTTGCGGTTCTCCTCACAGAAGGGCCTTACCAGCTTCGATAGTAACTATTACTGCATCTTTATCAGTTTCCATAGGTGTAGCACCAACAAAATACCCACAGGGAGGTAGAGCTAGAATGGTACATCCATTCACATCCTCCCACAGCCTAATGTAACCCAAACGATCCCAGTTACCAGCACTTGTTGACATAATAGTTGTGGTCTTCCTGCAGCCTGTTTAATACAGACTGTCCACTGGATCCTTGCCAGCTCTGCCCAGAGAAGAGTCACACATTATCTAATTACTGGTAGACTTTGCTTCAGAACTGATGGCAAATTACTGATGAATGCTTCAGCCTTGGTGTGTTTACTGATGTGAAATATTAGTGCCATTAAGTATTTTAGTAGAAAACCTCCATGAAAGGGGAGAGGGTCAAAATTTGTTGTGTTTCCTAGTACTATCTGTATTTGTTTCTGGGTCTTGCAGTAGTGATCCCCAAGTCAGATGCATCTGCATTTTACACTATTCACTTGTCCATGTCATTATTATTATCATAACATCTAGTCAGGATTATACAGGGCGGTCTCTTGCTTTAAAAATACAGGAAGTAATGTGTTAGATTTGACCAATAAGCAGGCTGAAGCATAAAGCAGTACAGAGAAAATGTGATCAAGAAATATATAAAGTTAGGCAGGTGTTAACTATGCATGGAAGGAGTAATGGAACATGTCATGCAATGCAAAGAACCCTTAAGAACAAAATGACAGATATGGAAACAGAAGTGAGAATGGGAACACGAAAAAGATGTATCTATTTAAGAAAGCTCTGCATGGCGTCAGAATAGTATGCTCAAATGCTAAAGAGGATTCTTTGTGGTGTTTTTGGACAGTTTTGTGTGAAAACTAAAGTTGGATTAATTCTTCATTTGCTACAAAATTATTGTTATTTTAAAGGACAGTGTCTGCTACAGACAAAAAAATGCCAAATTCCTTCACAAAAGATGCACCAGGCTCATTATTAGTGATGGCTAATTCTGCTTTTCAAGATACAACAACAATAAATAGCAAAAAAATGCCCATAATGAAGCAGTCTTTACCAAGCAGGGGACTTCATCTAAGTACCCCATGTAGATCGAAAGCCATACGGCAGAAACCCAAGCACAGCGGGTACATCCAGAATACTTAGAGATTAAAACTGATGGCTCAGTGAATAAATATAGTGTTACTTGTTTGCTTGAATAATAGCAGGGATGTTACCCAGTGTTATACAAAAAGAACTTGCAGTCATTTTGTAGTACACAGCTGCTGCATGTGTTGAAAGAGCACAGAGAATCACTCTGAAAATCAAGCCTACACTTCCCTGGTGGTACATCCTAAAACTAATTTATTATGCTACAAGAGCATTAATGTTACATAATGCAAGACTGACTCCCCTGACCACAATAACATTGATGAAAATACAAAAAAAGACTTAACCATGCCAATTAAAATTCCCTTGAAACTTTGGTGTTGCAATGCAAAACTGTGCATTGCTGATCTAACTGACACAGGTAGATGAAGCCGTCAGTAGCAGCTTTCCTAAAGGTACGAAGCAAACACCTACCAATAATGTTGGTATAGAAATAATAATGCATACAACAATAACAGCATCAAACCAACAATCGCCCTGCAGTCCATTGAAAAAGGTGAACTTGGTAAAGAAGCGAGTACATTCTACCTCAGCAACACCCTGCAACTCACCAGTACAGAAATGACTGAAACATCCAGCCTACGCAAAGAAATATGGATGCCCAGAAACAGTACAAGGAGATAAAAGCTGATTAATTCCGCTACAGTGATATCTTACCACTTCTGGAGAAAGAAAGGCTATAAAACAGAGAAATGATGAAAGCACTGTTTAACACAGCAGAACCTTACATGCTCAGTCAAACCAGCAAAAGCTATTAAAATTAGGATAACATTTATTCAAGAATCCATGTATGGGATCATTATCTGAGGAGGTACACTTTGGATATCATATGTGCAAATGTGTGTAACTACCCAAAAATGGTAAGTGATTCTGTAAAGGTGGGAATGCCTCGACATGTCTGTAGCTGACACACACTGGATTGTTTACATGCCATCCTCAACAGTTGTGGAGCACATAATGGCCTCTCAACACTGACTGTTTTATACAGTTCAAATATTGTCAAGACTGCAAAGTATATACAGAAATATTATTTGGACCAAACTACGTACCTTAATATTTTAACTGCTGTCCTCTGTCCCTTGGTTTCACTGGTTTGAGATTATGCAACTGTGAGTTCTGGGTCTTTTATTTTATTCATTTTTTTTTTTACTTTGTGTTAATTTCAAAGTTAATTTGCAAATAAAAAACATCTGAATATAAATTTACAGATCTTTTCCAAGTACCAATCAATAAATTAAAATAAAAACAGGTGTTTCGTTTTTTGTTTATAGGCTTTCCGAATATTACCCTTAGACCTACAGCCAATAATGTTAGTTACATTTGCTGAGGTTATGCAGTGAACAGTCCAACCAGGTCTACACTTTTTCTGCTCTGTGTTACAGATATCACTCAGTACTTCATGACACCACTAGTTTGGACTATTTTACAAACAGTGTTAACTAATACACACACACACACACACACACACACACACACACACACACACAGAAGCACTCACTATATATAAAATAACACACACACTTCAACATTCATGCACACACACACACACACACACACACACACACACACACACACACACACATACACACACACACACACACACACACACACACACACACACACACACACACACACACACACACACACACACACACACACACACACATACATACATACATACACACATTCCAGACCACTCATACCCCTGCAGATATGCACACATGCTGCCACACACATACACTCACTAACAAACTTCCTCACCATTACTTCTCCACTTCATCTTCCATAACATTGCTTGCAATGCTTTCTCCCCCATTGAAAGTAATGGGAAACACAATATTTTGGCCATATTAATTGCCAGGGCCAGCTGTCTAAACTCCTTTCCCAGAGGCATTTCTCAGTAGGGAACATGGCTAATTAGCATTAGCCACACCCTGAGATTTCCTAATTATTATTTAGCATGTCTGTGGAGCTGACCCACTGCTGTGATTCTACTGACTGTGTAAAATCGCTGTGGTGGGCCTGGCTCTGAATATGAAAGAGCATCCATGAGTGGTTGGCTTCTCAAGTCAGAGCTTGTCACTCAAAGTGAACTTTTCTGAATCCTAGCCTAGAT